>NW_010331122.1:63782-174049 GCF_000700745.2 Antrostomus carolinensis | reverse complement strand
AATTTAACAGAGGCTGGCTGCATGCAGAAAACAAATGATGCAACAGAGAGAGCATTGAGAAAAACATAAATAATAAAAGAGAAGGAAGAGTTACTCTGGAAAGAAACATTTAATATAAATTGGAGTAGTACTTAAGAGCTAAGAAGGCTTCCTTTTGTTTGAAAGTAAAAATCAGATGATTCATCTTCAAGTTATCGTGCTTCTAAGAGATTTGATAGGAGTCTTTTATTCCTGTTAGGATTTGTTAGGTGTTGCAACCTTGTCCACAGATAAATTTTGGGCTCAGAGTATATAAACACTGGTAAAATATGCTGTATTCATATAAATATATTCTAGAAAATCCTTCACCCTCACAGAAAAAAGTAATTTTTTTGTTTGCATTATCTACACTCTTGAGTTAATACATCTGTTTCTCTTTCTGAGGCATTTTTATCCATGCAGTTTCAAATAAAGCTTTGGGGGAGGATGGTTTTGCAGATTTTTTTTTTTTAGATCCTGCAGTTCTGTGATCACAGATTCTTTTGGCAGAATAAGCTAAACACGATAACTTAGTAGGATCTCCCAAAGTTGTCTTTGGGAGAAGACAGAAAAATAAAACAATTTTGCTGTTTAATATTGTTCTACCTCTTACTTCACTGTAGCACAACGTGAACACATTGTGACTAATATATAAAATTGAAGTCTAACTTGATGAAGGGCTGAAGGATTTACAGAGCAAATTCTTTAGAGAAAGTCAGTCCTTTATGTTACAGTAATGGCAACTAATTTTAGGCTTGCTTGTACTTTGAAATGCAATGTTATAATGTCTGTGATTTTTCTTTTTTAATGTGATTTTTGGCTATCTTTTAGTATTCCTGGCTTCTTTTCTGCTGATACATTCCCCACTGGATATTTGCACCAGGAGTGAATGACTTCCATCTTCCTTCCATGTGAAGACAGTGCTAGGAGTAGGATGAGAATAGTGAAAGAATTTTCAGTGCAGCTAAACGGCTAGATTTCTTCGAGTTACTTCTTTTACCTGTATCTAGTCTTTCCCCTCTGCTAGTTTCCAGCTCAGGCAGTTGATTGAATGTCTCTGTTCTGGAAAATCAAATAAATGATCTGTTTATAATAATGTTCTGGGCTAAGATGGATTTGGCATTAGCTGATTTTTGTGCAGTTGGAAGAGGCAGACCAACCAATCTTTCATATTAGGCTTTTGGAACTAAAAAACACTGAATTGAATCTCCTCTTCATTGAGTGGGCACAATGTGCAGAATTATGGATGGTATTAATCCACTTTATAGACCAAGTGACTGCCCTCCTGTGATTGTATGCAACATAGCATTTAAATTTAGTCAGCATCAGTGTTTGATAGTTCAGGGCCTGTAGGATTTGGTGTAGAAGTGTGGATTTGTGGATGTGATAATTTTGTATTTATTTCACAGTTGAATCATCACATATTTGAGTAAAACCTGCATACTGTAATTGGGGACAGCACTGATATTTCAGTTCTAAAATTTCCAAAATAGCTTCCCGTTATCAATATTTACAGTCATGTTATCATGGCATTTGCCTGATCCTCAGCGTAAGAACACTTCCATGATCAAAGCAGTTCGCAGGCAGAAGTGAGCATTAAAGTTACAGATGAAATTTTATGTGCATCTTTAGTTTTGAGTGCTGTGCCACTTGGTTTGAATTAGTTATCTTCAGCCAAACAGTAAGACGTCAATTTAATGTTCTCAGTGTTCAAGGAAAAAAAAAAAGAAATTATCTGGAAAAATCTTGAATTACTTCAAAAATATGAAATAGTGTTTGCCAACAGCTACTACTTCAAATATTCTGAATTGGTAGCAGCGATTCACAGTTATGCAGGGCTTCTATATGTAGATTTTCACTGCAGTTACTTTACTATACTTTAAAATAGGGTTTTTTTGTGGTAAGAATTGGCATATGCTAACAGTTTGTTCACTTATGCTGGATGTGCAAATATGGAAAAGACAGCAGTTATGAATTATGATTCTCCATTTGGAACTTTAGTCTCTTCTTATTTCCCTAACCAGACCCAAAATGGAGAGGTCCAGATTTTCAGCCGGCTTCCTTAACTGAGGCCTCAAACTCTATGAGTACATTCATTTTTCATGCTGCAAGCAGAAGCGCTCTGAAACCTTGTGGGTACAATTAAGGATTTCAGAGCCTGCTGAAAATTCACTCCAGAATACTGTTTTTCTGCTTTTTCATGTATTGTAACTGACATATTGCATGAGTGTTAAGTTGTTTTTAACTTCCAGTTTAACCACAATTAAATCATAGACATTTTATTATAAATTCTATTCATACATATAAATACATACATGTAAAAATGAGATCTGTTTAGTAAGTTATTGCATAGATAACTTAAAAGATCCAGAAAAAATGAATATATGATTTAAATGAATTATTAGTGATGCCATTATACCAATATGCTTAACAGTTCTGTAGTAGTTGTATCTCTGTCAGCAATGATCATTTTCACTGCAGTCTTTCAAAATTTGAACATATTTACTAACACTGTACAAATCTTTTAACTCTTTTACATAAATAAAAATGCTTTTTATGACTTAAAACTAGTAACAGTTGAGCTATTATATTTGTCTTCTTAACTCAGAATGGAGTTGGCATTCTGACAGTGCCGCTGAGGAACAAACTTCTGGACAACATTGTACATTTTGAGATATCAGAAAATATCCACATTGAATTAAGTATTGAAACATGCGTAGTTCAGAAGTTACTGCTGCAGACAGCATGTCTTAAATTTAAATAAGATCAAAAGCTGACTGCATTTGAAACATACATAATAATATTAGGGTGAAACTTTTTTCTTTTCTTTGTGGTGGTACTGTGCCTTATTAAAGCCTAGGGATTGGCTTCCTGCTATTTTTTTTTATTTTTTTATTTTCCCCTTCTTTCTTCTGTGCTTAAGCTCTCATACATAATTACCCCATTGTGGTAGCATGTCTCAAGTCATGTGGATCCAAAAACTGTTTCCAGTATTTTTTAAATTAAAAATCTCTCAACTTTAACCCCTCCCTCTTTTTTCTGGAGGCAGAGATCATGACATTTTCACCAGATCACCTTTCATTTAATCTGCTGTATCGTGGTAATACCCTGCCTCAGAACACTTTTTTCCTTTTTTTTTTTTTTTTTAATTTTTTTTAAGTAAAAGTCCATATTAAAATAAAGATAGGTTTGATGGTTCACCATAACTTTCCATGTAGTTGCATCTGCATATTACTTACACAAAGATTTTGTGAGGTGTTTGTTACATAGTTTTATGACTATAACTGTGCTGTCTGAAACTTGTAAACTTGGCACTTATCTTTGGACATTTTGCACACTTTTCACTGTAACCTAATAATGAAACCTTGATAACCCTCGAGTGGCTTTCTGCTTAGCACACTGGTTGTTCTGGTTCCCATTTTTACCCACGTGTCTATGCCTAACTCTAAACTGAGTCTAAGGTGGCTTGTAAAGTCTTGGGGCCATGTCTTCCTAAAAAATTTCCACAAGATGCACCAGCTGTGGAGGCTCCTTTGAGTATCTAAGGAAGTGAAATATGTATGACTTAATATGCCTGATTAAAATATATTCTGTTGCAAATAAAACAAGGATTTTGCAGCATTATAGCTTAATGGGTTTTAAGAAGATCTGTGTGTTTAATTTATGTTGTCTTCTAAAAATTTTGAAATATAAGGCAAGAGTAGCTATTTCATTACATATGCAGTAAAATGTATTTAATCTATTTAGTTAAAGGCTTTCTGTGAGAGGTAACTTAAACACATGAAGGCAGAGTCTTCTGACACTTGGATATGGAAGCCTTACTACTGACATTAGAAAGACCATGCATATACCTTGTGTCTTAATCTTAGAATCCAAAAATTTGTGTTATAGTCTGAAAAGGTTGTATTTCTTCATTAGCTGTTCCCAGGGCACAAAAAATCCCAGAGGATGTCAAAGTACATTAATTTTTATCACAACATGGAATCTTTCAGGTCTGAATGGCAGCACACAGCTGCTAGGGGCTTTCTGAACTCTATTACAGCTCTATATATCTCTAGGCAAAACAGAGGAAGGAGTTGTCATTGGCAAGTGAAATGTTCAAAATGCATGAAGTGTTTTATTGTTTGAATGATCAGCCGTGGTTCTGAAAACATTTCCAAGGAGTCAGCTGTTTTCAATGGCAAATATCACGAATCTGTAATAAAAGTAGTAATTGACCGTTCTTGTGAGTTGTAGTTTTCTTTTTGCTAACAAGTACTTGCTGTGTACAAATGAAATTTGTACGTTTAGAAGTATGTGCAGAAACAACAAATCATTCCATGGTTATTGCAAAAACGAATGTTCCTTTACAGCTGGCCCCCAAAAGGTGAGAGAATCACTGGTATGAACCTAATGTAAGGAAGAAACCCACCACATGCCTGTGAAATATAATTCTTCCTCCTTCTCCATCCTGCCTTGTAGTTAGAGGCTAAAAAGAAAATACAAATACTAATCTTGACCATTATTTTTGAGCAATAATTTATTTTTTTCACCACATGCCTGTGAAATATAATTCTTCCTCGTTCTCCATCCTGCCTTGTAGTTAGAGGTTAAAAAGCAAATACAAATACTAATCTTGACCGTTATTTTTGAGCAATAATTTATTTTTTAAAAAAAGTGATTTACTGATGTAATGATACCAGATAAAAAAATATAGATTAAAAATTTCCTAATTTCTCAATTTCTAGTATCACATAGCATACTTGCAGTGTATAAATTAGCCAAGTGTGCGAGATGGATCATGTCAACAAATTAAACTTCATCCCTGCTTTTCTTGTTTTGTGTGTAGTCTGTGAAACTCATACTAGAGTGGAAGGAGAAATCCCAGCTTGAACCCTTTTTGAGGGAAGGTGCTTTGTGCAGTGCATGTTTTATGAAGGCAGGTTGAGGACAGCATTACAAATGCTTAAAATGTTAAGAGTTAAATTTTTAAAATTGTTCAGTGTTTAAATGTTTTGTTATTTGAGTCTGAATTTCTCTTCAGAAGTTCAACTTTAAAATTTTCACAATAGTTGAAATTACTTCCCTTGTACTCCATTAAGAGGAAAAGTAGGTCTCTCAAACTCTTCTGTCCCCCTAGAGCTAAAATGACAGAATTTTTCTTCAAAGGAAGAGAACTTATTAATTTCTAGAAGTGTAAGATGATGTGGATTTTTTTTTTGGTTGGCTTTTTTTTTTCCCCCTGTATGTGTAAGAAAAGCTAATATAGGGAAAACCAGGACTAATGGATGTTTTCTGTTTAGTTCTAAATCTGTTGAGACCTCTGTTCCTTCTCCAGATTTTTATGAAATTGTGTACTGAAGATTTTATAGAGGTAATGAATAATGATTGAGAGATGGTTGACCTATATGGCAGTATGCAGATGATACATTATGAAGACATAGGAGCAGCTGCTCATAATAATTCCCATGTATTTGGTACGAGGGAAGAAGCAGAACAGTTTCAGTCTACTCCCATTAATCTCTTGGAAGTGGGACAGAAGTATTTGCTGATCAACAGTGTCAAATCCTGCAAAGAAATCCAGTAGGATGAATTTGAGAGAATTTTTCGTGCTTATGGCAGGAGGTCATCCATCAGGGCTGTAAGTCCTGTGTTAGTGGCTTGCCTTTAAATGAAGCCTGTCTGACAAGGATCCACAATTGTCAGCTGACAGGTGGCAATAAAGGGTATTTTTGCTGACTTTTCAGTCAATATTTTTAGAAAAAGGGAAGTTAGACATTAAGCATTCATTTCAAAAAATCACTCAGTTAAGCAGTGCTTTTGTTTTGTTTTGTTTTGCTTTCATCAAACAAGTAAATATTTTTGGGGCAGTGTTAGATTATACATGGTTCTGAGATTTCCTGCTGCTGTCTGACTCTTAATGATTTTCTCATTGCTTGGTTTCCCATCAGTGCTGCTTGTAAAACTGAAATGGATTTCTGGAGATGGTTGTTTACTCACGCTTTTTCTGGAGAGCCATAAGCCTAGCCTGTGTGTTGGTTATTTCCTTTGTGACTATAGACATTCCCTCACAGAAGGAAGTACCATTTTCTACCTTTTAGAGGTAGCAATATGGGTGTTCAGATTTATGGGATGGAAAAGTTCGGTGGGCTGTGACTTTGCTGCTTTATGGAACAGAAATCACAACTCTCTGCCTTCTTTACTGGCCGTGACATAGGTCTACAGTTGCTTATGGGACTTTGGGGATATGGTGAGGCCTTTTCTGTTGAATTTCTGTGTAATTCCAAACAGTGTGAACTTTTCAAATCACTTGAGAAGTGCCCCAGATGGTGTGACATTCTGCTTCATGGGAAGATTTGAAAGTATTCCCTTTGCATAATTTCTGGTTAACTATTTCATTACGTTTGAAATTGGAGAACACCAAAGCCAGGAACTCTGTTGACATTTTGGTGGTGTTTATTTAACCTCCTGTAGCACAGGCTACATTTGTTGAAAAATATTATTCTTACCTTTGCAAATCATCAGTAATTAATTCCCTTGGAAATATCTACTGCTGCACACAGCCAACTTGGGAGGCTGCTGACAGATCATAGTTTTACATCAGGTGCTAACAAATTGATTATTAAATTTCATAACTAACTGATTTATAGCAACAGCTTAATTTCTGTATCTCTCTAATGTATTCAATTACTGTGTTTTCAAATAGTGCAGAGCCGTTGGATTGCTTTGTTGCTTCTAATTGTCAATTGAGCACAGCACGTAAGATCTGAATGACTTGCCCAGTGCAAAGGTTAGTGATGTATCACAGACTTGTGAAGTGCACAAGATTATGGTTTTCAGCTGAGATATTCACAGTTAAGAATGTTCTTGTTAATTTGACATGCTTTTTAACTTTCACTATATTGTAGCTACGCTTACCAGCATGGTGAGAGTGTTCTAGAATTGCTGTACAGCTTGCAGTTAAAGCAGTGTATTCTTAAATCTCAGTCATGCTGTGAAGGATAAGAAACAGTGACTACATGCTACATGACTACATGGAGCAGCTTATTTTCAAGTCCCTGTGCATATTTAAGTTGTAATGGAGACCACGTTAGCTCACTTGGTGTGATGTAAGTCACTGACTGAAGACATTTTAAGGAGACAGAGGTAAATTTTCAAAATCCTCTGCAAGCTTTTAACTATGCAGTGTTTCAAAAATATCAAATAGGCACCATGGTTAGAGAGAGCAGCTCAGTAATGTCTATACCAAGAGTAAACACTAAGGAAAAATCTCCTTTGCTGCTGACATTTTTTGTTGGCCTTAGATGTGCCTTTGATATAGAAATACAATCTATTTTAAACTGAGGGGGGATTGTTTTTTGTTTTTTTTTTTTTTCTTCTTTTCCTTGGGCTCAGGAAAATGGCTAATGTGGATTACAGTAATGTTTTTAATGAACTTGTGGAGTCAAGGTCATAGTTCTGCTATCACTTAAAAATACTCCTGTCATAAAGCAAAGCTGTAGTGCCAGATGTGTGGTGTGAATTGTCATGTATCTTAAAAATTTTGTTCCTGCATAATGATATGTTCAGTGATACAGAGCTCTGCACCATTGAGATTAGAATCTGTCATCTGTGGCTGAAATTCATAACTATACGGTGGCTGTTACATAGGTAATCTCATTCATTTCCTGGTGTG
The DNA here is from genome assembly GCF_000700745.2 of Antrostomus carolinensis. Lineage (NCBI taxonomy): Eukaryota > Metazoa > Chordata > Aves > Caprimulgiformes > Caprimulgidae > Antrostomus > Antrostomus carolinensis. Next base: position 166,377 of record NW_010331122.1, on the reverse strand, counting down.
TAAATGTCCAGGTCACAAAAACTTAGATGACAATTTTCAGTAATTGGACCTTTGTTAGCAGCCTGACGAGAGACACTGATAGCTTAATGGACATGGATCCAAACCCGAGAGGTGGTTCTTTCTGAGATGAAATGAAGCACAACAGCAGTATCTATTGATATGACCCTTTAGGTTTCTTTTCCGTGGTGTTTTCTGGAGAAACCAGTTTTTAACCATTTAAAACCACTAAAAATAATTAAAAATACAGGAATTCTAAAAGGGAATCTGATAATACCTTTTTAGTATGATATTAGTTTAAAATGTCTCTGTATTTATTTTTCTATTTCTTTACATATTTTTCTAAGATAATACTGTAAATACTCTTAACTTTATGGTCTCTTTAATTTTAATTGCTTTTGCTTAAAAAAAATGAGAACAAAACGTTGTTTGAAAAATACAAGTCTCATGAAAAGGACTGAAGCATAATTTCATTACTTTTATAAAACCCAATTAAATGCCCTGACAATTTAAAATTGACTACATTTTATAGTTTTATAATTCTAGAATAATCTTTTTAATTAATTGAGCTGACAGATTTAGGTATAGAGTGCATATTTTGCCTCTGGTAGTTATTGTGTAATTAATATTAATGAAGGATACTACAGTTGGGATAGGTGGAATGTAGTTTTGGTTCATATGTGAGTCCTTTTTGTCTTACTGTAGTCTGTTATTTCATAGTACATATGACAATTATCAAATAAAATTATGATCTTTTTAAGAAGTGACATATTTGGTTTTGCAGGGAATGGTGATGGTATGTTTTCTATTACTGCTGTACTCATGTGCCTCAGTTCTCATACAGGAGGCTCTTATACCAAAAAGTGCATCTATGTTGAAGAAACTTCTTTTTTCCCCAGCAGATGTACAAATCTGTAAATTAATTATAGCTACAGCTTTTCATAAACTTTCAGAAGAGACGATGAATCACCCAAAGTTTCCACACATGCACTCTCATTCTTCATGAGGCTCTGTTTTCCTCTCTGCAGATGAATCTCGAACTGGGAAAATGAACTTGCGTTTAAAACATTTTGATAAAATATGCTTCAAAAGGTCAGGTACATTTAAAAAAAATATGATCCTGCATATCTTAGTAAATAGCCTGCATGTGCTGTGTTGAATGCGACTGCAAAGATGAAAAAAAGAACCAGCTCTTTCATAACTTGGCTTGAACAGGGAGAACCTTGCCTTTAAAAGGGCAGTCCCCCTTCATCTTCAATTTCTTTTGTGGGTGCAGTGTGTATGTGAAGATATTATGTGTATAAGTGTCACTGACAAAAAGGCAAATCAGAAATTCAGCACTTCAGAAAATGAGCTTCCCAAAGTACACAGGTGTTTCATACTGCTTCTGAAGCTTTTTGTTAAAATTTTCCAAGTTGGCACAGGTACAGAGATTAGATTGTTAACTTCTTATTAAAGCATTACATTGGTAACTTCCCAGCAGGCTTGAAGTTGAAATTAATTTTAATAAGGAAATACAGCATACTGTTTATGCAGCTCTTTCAATATTCAGCTAAGGTGCATTTGATTCCCTCAGAAATGTTTTTGGTTTTGTTTTTGTTTTTTTAAAAAAACCAAAAACCAAAAACAAACCAACAAACCCAACAAACAAGAAAAACCTGGGCTATCAAAATCTGGGTTTTTCAAACATGCCTGAAGGAATCTAATTACTTAGGCTTGTTTGACAACCCGGGGCTTCATGTTTCACATTCTTTTCCAGAATTCCTTTTGCAGATGCTCAGAGTTGCAGTATATGTGTCCATCAACTGCATAGAAAAACAGTCTGACTCTGGGTCTCCTGTCACCTTTTGTGTGTAGGGCTGTGAGGAAATACTTGAAAAGAACAGAGAAGAACAGAGGGCAAGCAGCTATTTTTCCTAGTTGTGCTTCATTTATTATCAGAATTAGTTTATGTTGGGTGGTTGATTTTGTATCATGGGATTTGGCCAATTGCAGTGAACACATAATAGGCTGGAATGGGCTAAACAATCAGATGTGACAGATCTTAATATCGTGGTGTTAGTGCACGGTTAGTGCAGGAATGGCAGGTATTTGTGTGACCTTTCCTATTTAATTATATCAGGGCCAGAGATGCCAGATGCAGACTGTTGGGTCTGAGGTTTTCAGCTCAGGTACTCTTGCTGAGGTCTACTGCGTCAGACTCTGAATCCAGGACAAGAATATACTTTTGGTGCCAAGGTTTCCTTAGAGATGAAACAATCTGGCAAATGTAGATCCATCTGAGGTCTGAGGACTGGAGACTTTGCTGAGTTTCATAAGGATTTGAAAAAAAGACAAGGAAGAACAGAAAGGGTGTTTGTCCTTGATCTTGCTCTGGAGGTTGAGAAGGCTGCAAGGTGTGTAGCATCCTGAGATTACACTGGAGATGACAAGGAATTTGAAGTTTTCTGGACCTGATTTTTGAATGAGAGAGGTATGTGACAGTCTAGGTTATTTTCTAGCTTAGTTTGGTAGAATCTTAACCTTTGCAAAGCAAATTAGGAACGCTTCATTTCAAGTTCCTTCATCGTGGCATTTCTATTTAAACTGAGTTAGCTGAGTTCAGTGAGGAGGGATTCTGTCTCAAGGTTCTCATATGTATTGTGTGCAGTTTTTCCACCAAGATTACAACTTCTGGAGGATGTTTTTGTTTTCCAGCTCAGTCTTTATCAACATGCATTTTTTTAACAGCATATGTCACAAGCTGTGGAAGTATAAAATATGGGCATATGCCTTGTTTCATTATGGCTTTATTTCTTAATCACTATTTCCCTACCACTTGTGCAGATGTCATGAATAGATGTGTACCCCACATAAGAAAGTGATAGGAGTTGCTCCTCCCCTAGGAAAAGTTTATTTTTTTCTTTATTTTCTTTATTTTATATTTATTTTCTAAATGCTCCAGAAGGAGACTGTTTCCTGATTAGTAATTGGGAGAACAGTGATAATGTTGGGGTATTTCAGGTGACCTGGCTGTTCATGTCAGCCATCCACCTGCTGATCACTACTGTGAATGTTCAGGACATAGGGAGCTTGCTATGGTGATCTTGCTCTTGCACTTTCAATCATTTATCAGCAGTCCTGGCTAACCTGATTTAGATTGGATATTAGTAAAATTTTCTTCACTAAAAGTGTTGTCAAGCATTGGAACAGGCTGCCCAGGGAAGTGGTTGAGTCACCACCCCTGGAGGTATTTAAAAGACGTGTAGATGTGGTGCTTAGGGACACGGTTTAGTGGTGGAGTTAGCAGTGTTAGGTTCATGGTTGGACTCAATAATCTTAAAGGTCTTTTCTGACCTAAATGATTCTGATTCTATAAAAACAAAAATTAAACCGCCATCTTCTTCTCGCTCGTCCCTCATGGGCCCTTTCCCCAAACTGAATTTCACTCCCTCATCCCAACTCCTCTACCTCCCCCACCCTGAGCAGTGCAGGAGGATGGGGAGTTGTGGTCAGTGCAGAACAGCTCCTCTCTGCTGCTCGCTCCTCCTCAGGCTTTTCCTCTGCCGCAGCCTTGGGTCCTCTCCACAGGCTGCAGCCCTTCAGAATACACCTGCCTCAGCGTGGGCCTTCCTGGGCTGCAGGGAAATCCTTGCTCCGGTGCCTGGAGCACCTTCTCCCCCTCCTCCTCCTCCTCCTCCTCCTCGTACCCTCACCACACTGTTCACACTGCTGTGTTCTACATTTCCCCCCCTCACTCCCCTGTGCTGCGAGGCGTTTTGCCCTTTCTCAAAGACGCTTTGGCAGAGGTGCCCCAGCGCTGCTGAGGGGCTCAGCTGTGCCCTGTGGTGGGGCTGCTGCAGAACCGGCTGGAACCGGCCGTGTTGGGCACAGGGCAGCTCCTCCTCACAGGAACCACCTCGCAGCCGCCTCCTTCACACCTGCACCCGGCGCACACCTCGGCCCAGTTCGCACAGGAATAGCGTTACTTGTGTTTCCTTGAGATCGCTTTTTCCTGCTTCGATTTTACTCAGTTATTCTGATTGTTCAGGCCTCTTCACATCCTGATCTGCAATGCCGCCGTGTTTGGTGTTCCCTGGTGCCTGACGGAGGATGAACTGGAGTCCACCTTCCAGGTGAACCACTTGGGACATTTCTACCTTGTCCAGCTTCTGGAAGACATTTTACGCCAGTCGTCTCCTGCTAGAGTTGTGGTAGTGTCCTCCGAATCACACAGGTTGGTGACCGTTACCTTTGATTTCACTGAAATCTGCAATCCTTAGAGCATAGAACGGTTGTGGCAGAACTGCAAAGTTTTTGAAAATGAAAGGCCCTGCTCTAAAGCATTTGCGTTTAAATGATCTTTTTAAAAATAGAAGCATTACTAATGCCTGTGAATGTTACTGGATTTGGCTCTGTTAGTGGATGAAGTGTGTTCTAGTTTTATAACAGTATGTAGGGGGTTTTTTTTTGATCATTCTTTGTATGAATGCAGATTTTCGCTGCATTTCAGACCACTCATTGATTTTGTGAGGAGATGGAATAATAATTGATTAAATGTGAATGGCATGACCTATATTGATTTGTCATTCAACAACTTCAACATCTTACCAAGAAGAATGTGCAGTTATTTTAGCAGGAGAAACAATGCAATTAAAAACTGCTAGATGAAATCCAATTGTTTTATAATGAGAAATTAGGGAATTCAATGCAGACATTAGCTGTATAATTGTAAAATGGGAAGTAGTGTAGTTAATACATATTAGAAATCTGGCCGTGCCTCTTCTGCTGAATTTTTTAATTAAAATATTAGATGCTCGTCTTTACTACTGCCAGCAGAAGTACAATTGGCAAAAAAACCCCAACCCAACGTTGATGAGGTTTGCCTTATTTGAGACATGCTTGTGGTGTTTGTGTTAATAACTGAAAAGATGGATTTGATTTAAATAAAGTTCCTTGTGCAAAATGCATGCCCCAATTCTGAATTTTAGTGGGCACAAACCACTTAGTGCCTTGTGATTTAGTTCAGGGACTGTAGGATTAGACCTATAAGGTCGAACTTTAAACATTACTGTTGATTTCTATTTCACTTTTGGTCGTGTGTAACAGCTCTATCAAACCAAAAGGAAGAACATACGAGTGCTTCCCTCCCCCTGCCTTCGTATTTCTGAAATGTTTTAGTGACCCAGAATGAAGCTTATTTTTTTAATCATGTTTCCATAAAATGTAACCCCAGGGACCTGGTAGAGAGAGACCAGCCAAGGGTCAGGCTGAAACCTTTATCACTTCCAAACACAGGGGCTTATGGTATAAATGACACACTGCAGATAGATTTACTTTTACCATTTTAAATTTATGATGGCTGAAATGAAAGGAAGCAATAGAAAATGCCAGTAATAATCCTCCCTGGTGTTAAAAGACATGAAATGTCTAGTAATTAGGTGGTAACAAAATCTGGACATCCTTATCTTTGCAAATCACACCAGGTTTGTGAAAGCAAGTAGCAGAGTCGTGCTAGGAGTGAGGGAGGCTACTGCGGGGCAGGCAAGATAGCTCTAGAAATAAATCTGCCAGCTCCAATCACTTGCCAGATGTGGAGGGCACAACGGGATACGTATAAATGAGCTGTTATTAAATGGGAGATTATGTTGAATTGTCAGCTGCTTGTTCCCCTTTGTAAGTTTGGTTCTCTGATAGTATTTTAAACGACATCTTTGTTTTTCACCGTCTTAAGTGCTGTGTGTAACTAGAGCTCACATCTCTGGATGTCCTTATCTGTGTTGTCAAAAACATTTTTTAAAGTGCTCATTGCTAACTCAGTAAGATCAGCCAAGGTTTAGAGAAGCCTATAAAAAATAAGTAATAGTCAAGTTTGAATAAAAAATAAATGCAATTAGTAAATTTCTTTTTCTAAGGGATCCTCTTCATGTACTATGGCATATCTTAACACTGAAACTGATCATTGTAAGTCTATTTTCCCCCCAGTCTATTTAATGGCAAGAAGTTGATGTAAGGAGTTAGTTTAGATGTTAGTTATTACTGGGTAGTAGTACTTTCTGACCTACTTGAGGACTCTGAGACTTAAACTATGTTGTAAAACAGAAGTGTTGGTATCTAATTACTTCCATAAACCTTGGCTGGATCTTTTCACTGGAGTCAAGACCCCCTGTTAGGGGAAAAATAAAGTCCTGTATTTGGAGAAAATATTACACTAGACTGCTCCAAAGCAAAATATTTATTTGCCTCTCTGGTTCTTTGTTCATTTTTAGTTACTTCTCTGGATTCAGCACAAATGAATTCTGTTTAAATTAAGCTTTTGGGTACTTTAAGCACATCATATTAAAATGAGAATAATAAGTAGGTTGACTTTCCTTCTGCCTTTATTTCTGTGTTGTTAATTTGATTGTACAGCCCTTATCCTACTGAATTCAATGAGATGGCCGACATAAGTAAGATTGACTCATAAGCACACTTGCAGGACTCGACTCAGAATATGCCACTGTGTTTCCATTATACAGTATACACAAAGTATTTTATTTATAGATTATTTTTGGTGTCATAAATGATTACTTGAGGAATGAATATAGGAATTCCTCCCAGAATAGTCCTGTTAATTTCAGAAATGTATTTTATCTAACCCAAAATTATGAAAGAGAAATGTTGTTGTTGAAAATGAAGGGCTAATTCTGCAAGATACGGGATATCCTGGATTCCTCTTGAGTTCAAATACTGTAGCTGCTTTTCTCTGAGTGTATTATAATTCTGCTCACAGAATGAATGTAGAAATTCCAGCTGATCTCTTCATTTCTGGGCATGAGATGCAAAATTAGTAAAGATATTTTAAAACATTTTTCTAGTGTGTACTATAATTATGTTTATCCTTGTTCTCCCCAGCTGATTCTGAAAACTCTGAGTATTAAAAAGAGCTTGCTAAATCCTTTTTATTTTTAGTAGCTCTTCTGAGTGAAACATAGATCAGTAACTAAATGTAACGTTATTTTCTAATATTAAGATATACCAGTAAATTGATAAATCAAATTGTAAGAACTGGAGGGAAAAATGCTATATGTAAACTTCATTTTCTCCATCTAAATGTCTTTAGAATGTTCACTACTTTGTTATTAAAAAAAAAAAAAAAAAAAAGGAAAGAAACAAACAGCTGGTGTTTAATGACTCTGTCAGACCCAATTAAAAAACATCAACTAGTTACTTTGATTTGTGTTCAACCATGCCATGGGTATACTTAAAAACATTATACTCTGCCAGAACTCATTTTGGCTTTGTTTATGTTTATCTTTTAAACATATAAGACTATTGATGGCAAGTTACCAAGGTTCTAACCCCTTTATATTCATCGATTTTTAATCTAAAAAAGAGTCTAAGAGGCAGTGAGACTCATCCATAGTTACTTGAACACTTAAATTAAAGTGTGCAGTATATGAACACTGGATGATATAATCAGGGGAAGGGAAAAAGGGGAAATGAAAGGATGCTGGTTTTCTCTGTTTCTAATGCAGTTATTTTATCTTACATTATTTCCTCCAAGTTAATTGTGCTTTTGTGGATCTACAGCAAAGTCTTTTTTCTTTATTTAAAATAAAGTGATTCATAAGTTATATACAAAACCTTTAAATCATTAAAGCCTTTTTTGACTTGTTTTTATTTATCATTTGCTTTTGCTAATTATTCAATAATTTTACTGCCATATTATATAGGACTGTATAATAGTCCTATATAATTGCCTTGAGTCTCAGGCAATTTCCAGTGATGCTTTCAACTGCTAAATAAGCTGTTGGTTTATGTCGGTTTTGACCAAGTTTTCTTGTCTACATTTTATGTTGTTCTTATTCAGAGCAAAATTAACTCTGAGGTATCTGAGGCATATTTAATGTTTTTTAGATTTACAGATATTAAAGACTCCTCTGGAAAACTTGATTTCAGCCTGCTTTCTCCATCTAAGATGGAGTATTGGGCTATGTTGGCCTACAATCGTTCCAAGCTTTGCAATATACTGTTCTCCAATGAGCTGAACCGACGCCTTTCTCCCCATGGGGTGACGTCTAATTCAGTCCATCCTGGAAATATGATTTACTCCTCCATTCATCGTAACTGGTGGGTGTATACCCTTCTGTTTACCTTGGCTCGACCTTTCACCAAATCCATGGTAAGTGAATGACTTACAGTATTTTACACACGTTTTTTCAAATCAGACAAGTAAAGTTATAAAAATCCAGATGTATGTGTCTGCTTTGACCTATTGCCTTTTATAGCTACAACCCTCATTTAATGGCAAACATTGTTCCAAGAGAGTGAGTGCTCTAGAAGAGGATTCTTCAACCATTTTAGATTGACTTTGTCAGCCTTCAGTAAGGGTATCTTGTTAGATGGAGTGCATCACTTCCTTGTTTGAATATATGATTTTCACTGTGATTAAGGTAGTTGTCCATCTTAGATACTTCAGAGTTATTTTTGTGCTTAGTATATGTAAAACATGAAAAAAAAATGCTTTGGTTTTTAAGTAGGATATGCTTGATTGCGTTTTTTATGTAAACAGATGCCCTAGTTAGAAAAGATACTAGAGACATTAACGGCTGAGTGAAAGTGCTTTCAGTGGTAAAAGCACCTTCATTCATATTTAAAAAAACAAAACAAAACCACAACTGAACTCTTTTCTTTATTCTTATGAAGCACTGAAGGCGATGGGTGTTTTCCCTTTGTCTCTGTTGGACTTTGGACTGGGGCCATGACATAATGAAAGGCTATGCAGTTCTTTCTTAGCCAACATTGTGAGGCTTCATTATGTAAGAATTTGTAGCATCTCCAGCACTTGGAGGGGTTACTCTTATCCCTTAAACCTCTGACCCAGGTTATTTAGAAGGCGTCCAAAGTATTTTTTAGGCGGAGGATGACTTTTACTTCATTGAGAACTGGCTTCCTTTAACCTTATTGACTCTCTCATCCCTTATTTGCTACCAAAGAAGGGTATTCCCAAAAGGGGAACAGGGAGAGGGAGTCTCCCTTGAATGTTTGCAGCTATGAACCAGGGAAATGAAAAGATCCGTACCCCTCTAGAACTCCCCTAGCCATGCCAATTTGTTCAAGCCCAAACCAAGCCCCTTTTACAGAAGACTTCACAACTGACGAGTGATTGTGGGGTAACATAAGTTACTGTCTCCCTGAGCTGGGAATACAGACCAAATTAATTGATGTTATTTTAAAAAGAGCAGAGAAGGAATTGTTGAGGCAGAGGGATCCATCCTTAAGTAGCTTAATCTACCGCATAACCTATAGTAGATGAGCAAATCAGTGGTGGAACTTGTATGTATAGCTGCACAAAATGATTTACTTGTACATTTCGTTGAGATAATAAAATTAATCTTAATTTATGCTGGGTTAATGTGGAAAACACATCTTACGGTGTTGAAAACTTTGCTTACATGTCCGAACCGAATAGCTTCTTGAACAATACTGGATCTACTGTGAGACCCATGGAGCAAAACTGCAAACACTCTAGTGTGGTGCACTGACAATGTGTCAGTCAGGAGAGTCTTCACACCTCTAACCACTGCCTGCAGTTTGCAACTGTTACGTATCCAAAAGGCATTTATTCCTGTGAGATTGGTAAGTGAGCATTCTGGCACCTTGGGACAAATAATAATATCTTTCAACAGCATGGGTTTTTTTGACCAGGACCTTTAAAACCGTGTCTCTGTTGTGTTAGGGGTAATTTGTAAAGGGAATTTGTAAAAGAAATTATTTAAGTTCTCCTGAGAGTGGATAAGTGAATGTTATCAATGTCCCAGGAAAAGGATCCAGTCTGTGGAACTTTTATGAATTGCTAGTTTTATTTTCTCTGACATATTTTCACAAAGGAACCTATTGTGGTTTTTGCTTAGATAATCTCATCCTTTAGGGAACAAAATAAAACACTGAAGTTCATTTTGAATTCTGCAAAACAATTGATAGATTTTTTTTTTTTTATATAGTATCTATTTTTTTATGAGTGGTACATAAAAGAGAAAACAAAATATAGTACAAAAAATATTGGCACTGAATAACAGTGCACTGTAGTCCAAGCCCAATCACTTCACGAAGTCCTTAACGTTTGTGTGTATTTCACTGAAGTTATTTGAATGCTATGATGGAGGGTATGGGTTGAGCATAAACATCAGTTTTATAACTCATATTCTGATATGAATTGTTATGTTCCCCTGAGCTTTACCAATGTTTCGATTGCCAGTACTAGAAAAGCACCTTTTCCTGGGCATGTAAACAAGCTGAGCTGAAATTCTCAGCATCATCATTGTGAGAGGTTTTTTTTTATTTTAAGATTTGTAGGGAGCAAGTGATCTGCTGCTTCTCCTTTTTTAGGGATTGTGCTGCCACCAACCCGGATTAGATTTTGTTGAGGATCTTTTTGTGGGCTTCCTCTCAGGATTTCTGTGGCAGCTCACCCCAGAGTTGAGATGAGTGTTTTGGTCAGGATACTGTGTGTGTATCTTAGAGCTTAAAGCTGCAATCCCAAGGTTGTGAACTGTACGTTCCTGTGTTTTGCAAGGTTCTCTGCATTGCACAATGCAGCATGATGCAGCAGCAGCATTTGAGTAGCTGCAGCTGAGCTGGGTCCATAACTGGAATTGAGAGATCCGTGCCAAGGTTGTGTGGAGAGAGGTCAGGTTTATCAGGTTTATGCAGATATGCCTGTACCAGTTTTGATCTCTGAGGCAGTAGCTTTAATTGCTGCAGCATTGTGGTACATGGGGAGCCTAACCCTTCTGGGACCAGTATGAAGGTCTTTGCTATGTTTTGAACTGTAGAGGCTCCTGGAGTCTATAGATAGGTGCACATATATGCATATATATATATATATATACACACACACACACATATATACACACACACACAGACTGCAGCTGCACATACCTGATTCTAACTGGAACCTTTTAATATTATTGTAGTAAAAGTTGTTAATAAAAAATAATTACATTTTTAATGTTTTATTTCAGAAAGACTTATGTAGCTGTTCTGAGAGTGGTGGATAGCTCAGAATAATGCTCATAGTTTCAGGTATTTTGGGAACTTTGAAGCTAGATGCAGGAGGAAAATAGAAAATACGTTTGTTTCCCTACTATTTTTTTTTTTCAGAACAATGTAATTCTTATGTTGTGTCCTGGCTACAAGTTGCTACTGAGAGATTAGTCTTTATGCCTTTGACTTAATTGTCATAATTTTTATATGATCATTTCCGTCATCATTTACTTACGAAATCATCTATTTACAATTTATTTACTAGAAATCATAACAATTTAGTAATGATTTTGTTTTGTTTCCAGAAATGAAGAAATATACATTGTGTATCTGAACTATACTTTTTTAAGGTAGTTGTTCAGTTCTTGACTGGTGAAGAGCTCCACTTTGGTTGATGAGGTTCTAGCACTTTCTTCAGAAAAGCATGTTACTGCATACTGGGAATGGCCATTTTTGGGAGAGTTCATGCAGAGCCTCTGGTGCACGGCGCTTAGGATATTTAGGATGACAGAATTTAACTTAGGAAATACTGCTGGTAGCTGTTGATTTTTAGCTGATTCCCTGAAGTCCTCAGAATCAGTATTTTAGTATCACACTCTTATTTACCTGTTTGCTGTTATTTGCTGTGACTACAGCGACTTCATTTCAGTAACGAGGACACTTTATGAAGTCAGGCTATTTTAAGTTTCTGCTTAAGCTAAAGTTTGCAGATCACTTAGAATCTGGTTTTCCTAAAAGAACAAGCATACTTTGGGTTTGTCTGTCTTTCAAGTGTGAGGCTTTTAAAGGCACAATTTTAGTTACTTCTGTAAACGGTCATCCCTTACTGCAAGAAGAAATGCAACTTCACTTTTTCTAAACCTGTTTTATCAGCTACTACAGCATAAAAATTATGGTATGTTTGTACTGGTTATAGTGAACTCTTCTGTTGAATAACAGAGAGTTGTCTGGTCAGCTTTTGAAACACAATATTTAAATTGCTGATGGTTATAAGTATACAGGAGATACTTACTATTTACTATTAAGTAAAGCACTGGAAACTGAAAGACTGTTCCTTTTTTTCTACCCATCTCTTTTCAACATCTAAAATCTACAAGGATTTCCCAGACAGAAATGGTTGCTGATGGTTATAAGTATACAGGAGATACTGGAAACTGAAAGACTGTTCCTTTTTTTCCACCCATCTCTTTTCAACATCTAAAATCTACAGGGATTTCCCAGACAGAAATGGAGAAGTAGTTTTTTGGTTTTTTGGTTTTTTTTTTGAAAGCAAAGTTGCAAATAAATTACCATTATATTATTATGGTAACTGTAGCTCTACTAATGTTCAAAGGGCCTCTCTTTTATTTACCACTATATAGTTACTCAGTCAATTGGAGAAGCTTGTAGTATAATTAAATGTAAATTGAAACAAGTGGCCACTGTAAATAACACATTGGAATAGAAGCTCAGAAAGTAACTGGGTAGGCCATGCATATGCTTAGCTGGTTTGACCTAAGGCTTTAGGGTTTTGCTTCCCTGAGCTCTTTTTCTACTTTTTTTTTTTTCTTTTTACTTCTCTTTTTTGTGTTCTTTCACTCATTTTTTCGTTCTCTCTCTCTCTCTCTCCTTTTCTCTCTCTTATTGAACGTTCTCTCAAGAACAGTTTGTCTAAGTTTTTTCTCTTTAAAGAAAATTTTGTTTTGTTTTAAATTAATGCTAGTCATTTCAGAACCCATCTGATTTGTTACTATTTACATACAAGATTGAAATGAAATACATTTATTGTAAGTTTTGAGCTTACACTCACTGTGTTATCTAGGGTAACCCCCAGGTGATTTTGTGAGTGTGCAATGGCACACAAAATTAGAAGCAGAGATCCATTATCACACACCAGTGATACTCTTACATGGAACGAAATGTTTTTGTTGGCAGGTAACAGTGCAGAAAGAATATCATGTGTTAGAGTAGCAAGAGCTCAACAGATGTTTCAGTGAACTGAATTTTCAAATCCTTTTACATTAAGAAATGGCTAGAAGTTCTGAGACTATTGGGTTACATTTCCTGTTGCAGTGCGAAGCCAGCCATTGTGCTAGAGTTTTAGCAGATGTGTTACCTCCTTCCAACGGTTGGGAATAAAACATTGGTTCTGTTGCTGAGATATAAATTACAACTGGGCGAGCTCAACCTGTCACCTTTAAACAGTGTTAGTTGCAGCAAGACCATTGTGTCCTTAATTTTTCACTGTATAAGAAGCTAATACTTTAACTGCTCTTTGATTTCTGCCTCCTCCCCCAAAGATAGCAGCTTTTCAGAACTGGATATTTAAAGTATTTGCTATTGAGAATTATAAGGAATATATATAAGGGCTCCAAAGTCTTCTACATGTCTTAGTTTTACATTAAAACAATGAATTCTTGTCATTCTGATATTACTCCAGGAGTGTTTTAGGCAGTTGGCATGTATTGTGATGCTCATGTGGGCAGGAGGAAACCCCTGTGCCTGCAACTGCTTCGCTGGTTTTCCTTCTGCCTTATGTTGGAACTTTCTAAATTTAAATTTCATGTCATGATTTGCACTCACACCTAATATCAACTCAGAAATGCTGCTCTGGCAAGAAATGAATCTGCATCTATAGGAGTAACTTGCTTCTACCTAGTCACATGCATTTGCTTTTAATAGAAGCCCAAAAGAGGCCCTTGTAGTCTCATCATCTCTTTTCCCCTGTTCTTTGCTAAAGAAGTTGCAATAACCCTTAGAGCTGGGGATAGTATTCCCTCCTTAAGTAAACATTTTTTGCTGTCCAAAGATCTGTGTGGGCTGTGTTGAGTTGATGTTGGCTTCCCTTACTGAATCCACAGTTCAGGCCAAATTCTGCCCTCAGCTGTGCATGTTCAACCCCAAGAGCAGGCATGGGCAGGGTGGATATGTGCATGTTTCAGTGTAGAATTTGGTGTGTTTTTCCTCCCTACGACATTCCTAAAAACACAGAGGGGTTTCTTGAAAAGCAGAAAGCAAAGGCAGTTCTTTTTGAAAAAAACCTCACAGTTTAGATTTGATCAAAATGGAGTTTTGGACAGGAACTGAAAGAGGAATGGAGAGTGAAAGAGGACTATCTACTGGATATTAGCAATTGTTGTAGAGTGTATAAGTCACAGATGCAGTTATGTGGACAGTTATTTTACTGAACCCTGATAGCATATGCTTCCTTGCAGAATACTATTATTTAAAATTGACTGAATTGGGTAAAAACAAAGCATCTGTATGTGGAAGAACATTTTGATTGGTTGTAATAGGATGGTAAAGACATGCCTTCAAAGACATGCCTTCATCATTTTGGAAGGGTGGTGCAAAAATTTTTCTATGCACTTAGAATTTCTGTGTCCTATCCAGTAATAAAATGTAATATAAGCTAGTTTATTATCAAAATTACATTTAAATGATACATATTTTATCTGCCTGCTAAAATAAATGTAGCATGAAATATGAGGGCAAATTAAAGCCGTCCCCCATAACCCATACCACAGGAATGGAAAGTCTTTATGAAAACCTATTCATGTGCCAAACAGAACAGCTCAGGGTCTCAGTGTACAGAGCAGTGCTCGGGGGGAGCAATGGCCGTGGAATTTGCTGTGTCCAACACACCCCCATAGTTGTTTGTGGAGCAACTCTGTTATATTCTAGAGTTTTGTGGAGGTAGTAAGGAATTTCTTCCTCTCCCACTAGATCCTTGAAGAATTTCAGAATGCCCTGCCAAGTATGTGGGCTGCAAGGCAGAGAAACATTAGTTCCATAATGTTTTATATTACATGTCATTAAATTAAAATTTGAAATTAAAAAACATATTTCCCTACTTTTCAGCATGAAAAAGCCTTCTTGGATTAGAAAACTATATATATACCTTGTGGAATGTCTGCGTAGAGGTCTGCATTGCCTACAAATGCTAATCTTCTGTGCAACTTCACATCCAGCCCTGTCTGCTACCTTATTGTCTCCTGCCTAAAATCTGAAAAAGATTGGCCCCATAGGTAGTTAATAGAAACAGAAAACCCCTTACTGAAACTTGCAGAAGGTCTGTCTTGCATTGAGTTATTGTTATGTCTTGGTTCAGATTGTTACACCATCTAGAAACAGAACTTCTCACTGAATAACAGGCAGGTATTGGTTTTGTGAATATAAACTGCTTTACAAATAAAATAATGAGTTTTTATTTTGCAGGCTGGTATGATGCATCCATAATTTTTTTTCTTCTCTGGAAGTTCCAGACTTTCATTCATTATACTTTTTTTCCTGCCTTTGCAGTCCTCCAAAGAAGACTTCAAGTTCCTGTTTTTTCCTTATTCTTATTCCCTCTCTTTTACTCACCATCACTTGCAGAGCTAAACTGCAGCTGAAGTGCCATGGTGTCTCAGAGGTGTTTCACAGCACTGATCTACTCAAAATGTATCTGAGAAACCATAAGGAAGGAAATTTCTGTTGTATTATGAATGTTGAGGTACTTGGGTGACAGGCAAGACATTGCAATCTGACAGAAGGAGCTGAACAGGATATTCAGCCTCTTTTTTGTCCCTTTACCTTGTTTTTTTATGTCATTACTCACTATTAGGTATTTGTCTCATCCTTGTGGTAGTATTCTTGAGATCTTTCTCATACTGAAACATCATCATTTGTTTTATTTGCTGCAAAAATTGATTATCTACTGCAATAACTGAAAGCAGCTAAGGTATTGATTTTCCATGGCGAAAGATGACTAAAATTTAGAACTATGAGTTTGAAGAGAATGTAAAAAAAGATTTTTTTTTTTTTTTTTGATGTGCTTAGGTGGTGAAATTCAGTACTTTCAAAATGCTTGAAATTCTGAGGTTCCTGAAGGGTTTCTGATTTTTTTTGTGTTTGCATTCATTTTGCATATTGCAATACAGGTATTATTTTTTTCAATGCCAAGATTAGCAAAGAGGTGTGGAAGTAGGATGAAAATTTAATGTTGGTGGAGAAAAAAATGGTTTTCCTTATGGGAGTCTGCATTTTCACAGTGCTCTGTGAAAAATTATTTTCATTTTTTTACTGTTTTGTCAGGGAAGAAAATAGCTAATAGCAGCACTAGATAATATTCTGGATTTATATGTACAATCTCTTGCCCTCCCTTCCTCTACTCCTGACTGAGTAGAAATATGATCTTCTCTCTCAAAGTATATGCTACTTTGCCACATAGATATGATGTCAAAACTCTGGTTGTGGACAGAGTTGAGACACTTCTGGTTTTGTGGCCCCACCAAAAAAAAAAAAAAAAAAGTGTAATTTACATAAATGTAATATTTTTTGACAAGTGTTGCCAAGAAAACAGTAAAGCATTTATCATATAGCTTTATTAAAAATAATAGATGAGGAAAGAGAATGAAGGGAAAATGCACAGTGAGGAACTTTTCTGAAGGTATTAGATGCCTGAGTTGTGTAAACTGAAAAGTAATTATGTATGTTCATATTCCTTTTCTGTCTTTAGCTAACAACAGTAACTTCTGCTGGGAATAATGTAGGTTAAAATTTAGTGATTTCCTGTATAAACAGGCAAGTGAACTTAAATGTCTTGAAGATCTTTTTAAAAACTGAAGCAGATTGCCTCTACTTTTAAAATGCATTTATTTGGTGCTAATGCAAACATAAGGCTGTTAACTTAGGAAAATGGCAGCTATGCTTTAAAACAGTTTTATGGCATGTGCTGGCCTAGGTCTTCTTAATGTATGTCTGAACTAAGGTAGTGATTCTTACCTTTGCTACTGGTCTTCCTTTGCTCACTCTTAACCAGTCTTCAGATTATGCTAGTAAGTAATTATATGAATAGCTTTAAGAAGATCTGGTAAACAAAGGGGATTTTCATAGAATAATTCGGTAGTTTTTGCCCAATAAGAGTAATCTTTGATGACTGTAGCCTAGCCAGCAGTGAAAGTAGCTAGATGCAATTACCATGCAGTGCTGAAGAGCAAATGCAAGTGTGCCGCAAAGTCCTCTGTTGCAGAGCAGTCCGGGTGCCCCTCACTCCACTCCAGAGCTCCCCGCGTGCCCCTTGCTGTGCCCGAGCCCTCCAGTTGCAGTTACTGCAGATGAAGTGACTCAACCCTGCTTGTGACCCCACAGTTTCTCATTTGTGTGCCTGAGCAAGGTCACTTAGACAGTTTGTTGTAAATAACACAGTAGGATCCAGACCTCCTTAGTTACCAGCTAGCACATAAATCACAGGATTGTTCATTTTCTCTAATAACAAGAGAGTAATAGAGATAACATTTTTATGAATGAGATAACTATAATCAAAAGCAGAGTCAATGCTCTGTAGTTCATTTATAATGATCCAATGATCTGTTGCTAGCAATCTAGAAAGATAGTCTCAAATATTTACAGAGATAAACTGTGAGTTTTTAGCTAGTAATGAGTTTCTAATCACTTTATAAAAAAAAAAGTCCCTGAGAACTGTTTTTAATTAACAGTTTTTAACTTTTTGGACAGACGTATAGCTACTATGCTGCACAGCTAGGAAGTAAATTAAGTGGACCCAAACACAAATTATACAAAGCACTTCAATTGAACCAGATATTTTCAGCTATGAAAATGATGGTTCTATGAGTGACATAAAATGCGAAAAACAAATCCTATCTGGGTTAAGATGTAAAATGGCGAATCTGAGTTCCACTTCAAACTGTTGCTGTGTGCTAAATTTTAGAAGTTGTGAGAAGACTTTAATGATGGAAGGGTGAGGGGGGTTATGAATGAATGGCTGTAAGAAGTAATTGTGCTTCATTAGTGTACTTTCACTTTCTCAATTTTCTTAAATCAAGTTTCTTACTGAGTTTAGAGTCCAAGCACTGAACCATTTTTGGCCATGTTTTTTTGTACATGGAAGTCTGCTGTTTATTCCTTAAATGAGGAAGAATCAAATCCAAACTCCTCCTTTATCATTAGACATTGAACTGAGGCCTGTCCATGTCACCAGATGTGGCAATTAGGCAATAGTGCATCTTTTATTTCCTTGTAGTCCTTTCTTACTTGTCTCTGTGCACATACATACCTGCTGACAGATAGCTCTTTAGGAAACAGAGCTGCTGATCCACACTTCTAAAGTTCAGCAAAAACAAGGTTTTTGGACAAAGTTTAGTTTTTGTTTCTTTAACGTCTAAAGTTAAAAACCTATGCCCAAATTTAAAACAAATTTAAATGGTAAAAGTAACGCCATTACATAATTGAGCATTGTTAGCCTGTGTCATTTTGTGAGCGTAACTCACAGAGCAATATAATTTTTGTGGATTCTAGAACATGGTTTGCCTTTCCTTACATTTTTTGAAGTTACTATTTATGAATGGGCAGATGTTCAGGAAACCCCAAGCTTTTATTGGCCATATTTAGAACAGATGAAATACCAAATTGTTTAAAAAAGAATGCAGTGTGGATCCTATTTTATAGAACTGTCGCTTAAATACTATTTCTTAATTGGGGGATGCAGTGCTTAGTTACATTAACATTTCCCTAGAAGACCTTGGATATCTGAGATGCTTTACCATAACACGGTCTTTTCATTTATCTCTATATCGTCTTTGAAGAGGTGCCATTACCACTTTAAACAGTTCACCAATCAGTTTCGTATGATGGATTCTCTTTAATCATTTACATTCAGAGAAAGTCAAATATTCCTTAGGAAGCCAAAGTAATCTAACAGAATATATAGTGTTTGTGCAGCTGGATATCTTATTTATTTGAAGTTCTCAGGGAAATCTCTTCTGACTTTACAAAAAAGATGGAAGAGTAAACAGTAAGAATGTCCAAGTAATCTGAGCTAGAAAGTCCCTTCTTTTAGAGCAAAGTCATTAAAAAAGTATATTTGCTAGGTCCAAAAATAATACTATATATCAAATGCATGGTAGTACATAATGTTTTTTCAGTATTCTCACTATTTTTACATATGTATTTGTGTGTATGTACCTATCTATATATAAATGAAAAATATCCTTGTACTTTTAATATATTTAATATTCCTGGATAGGTGAACACAATAAGAGTCTGTTTTCCTGAAAAAGTGATTCATCTGTTTGTTTTTTGCGTGTGACATGTCATTCATCATCATGTTGGCATTCCCTGGACATGATAACTGCATAACTGAATTAACATTTCTAAAAACTTCCTTCCAGGAAAGCTATTGAAAATGTACATGTATGTATAGACAGTTCATATTTCTAGGCTATTGGGAGATATCCCACTGTAATACTAACAGTGTTTCTAGTTCTTGTCAGTTCTTTATTCCAAAGTTTACTGTATATATGGGTATCTTTCTTTTCTCCTGAGGAAAATATGAGGGAAATTACTGGGTTGGGTTTTTTTTTTGGGGTTGTTTGTTTTGTTTTTTGTTTTTTTTTTTCCTTGGCCACCTTGGAGCATTGGCTAGATTCCCATGTTGAGGAAACTAGGTCTGTGGTTGATGAGAATGTCTTAGGGAGAGTGTTTAGTTTTTCCACTGTATATTCACTAGTAGTAGCTTCCATTGTCTATCGTCCTCTGGGAGTTATTGAAAAAGTTATTTAGATACTGTTCAAATCCTGAACCTCTTTCTACTGTATTCCTAATTTTTTTACTGGGCTTGTGCTTGCTTTGTAGGTAAGAGTGTATGTGTTTCTGAACAAAGGGAAGAAAGATTGAACATATGTTCCAGAAAAATTATTGAAATAAATAATTTTTTATTATTTATCAGTGTGAGATGATATGCCCTTCTGCATCTCCTCTTCCTTTTCTTAACCTACTATGTTAGTCCTAAGTCTCTGGTTTCTTACCTTTCTCAAAAAAGGAAGAAAGCACAAATGCATGATTTAATGATAAATACCTTGAAGATAATGCCTTGAAGAGCTGTTTTAAATGTTTATATGATTCAAGATTTATATTTAAGAATAGAGGAGGAAGATTTGGTGAAAAAAAAACTTGCTCGAATCCATTTACCAGTTGAAGTATTAAAATGGTTCCACATTTTGTTGTGTGTCATATGGCCTGAGTTGGTATGATTTACTTGTGATAAAGTGGCAGAATCTACTCATTGTCTTCAGGGAGGAAAGTGAACAGAATACTGAAATTATTGTGCTTATCTCAGCATAAAAATGCACAGCAAAACATGCAGTACTTATTAGTTTTGCAATAATCTATACAAGGATTTGTAATCAGAGTGTAATCTAAATTTACTTAAATTTTAAAGTTTCCTTTGAGACTTATAATACTTGAGTCATTTGGATTTTCCAGTCTCTTTATTTTGCTCTTTCTAGGAAGTTGTTAGAGTAGTAGCATCAATCCTTTTTTAGCAAAGAGGATGACAGTAAATATAAACATCGTTGTCAAATTCCATCCGTTATTTTAGTGACAACATGTACTTTTATCCATATCACTACAGATATAGCACACAGTCTTCTATGTAAGCCAAAAACATCTGTAGAAGGTTTTTGAGGAATTTTATTAATTACAAAAGCATCACATTGAAATGAGATAGCAATGTTGGATGAAACATAGAAAATTAAATTCATTTTTTAGATATAGAGAGAACTGTTTGTCTTGAAAAACAAGATCTACTTGTTACGAATGTGCAGGATTGATTTGCTAGTGCTGTGGATTTCCATCTCTTACAGCAGTACTCTCTTAAGAGCTGACATTTCCCAAAATGGAGTTCTTGTACATGTGCTGCTTCTGTGGGTGGTGCTTTCAACTTTAATGCATTTAAGATGGATATCGCTATTAATTCAGAAGAATGTTAAGCAGGCATAGGAGCTGAAACTTACTGTGAGCTTATTTTTAATGTTGGATCACACCATATGCAAAAACCATTGAAGAACATTTAAAGTTTACAAGCTAGAGTGTAAGAATATTTGGAAATACTAGGATTAAATTTTTCTCTTAAACACTCTTGAATGTAGATATTTTTCCTAGAGTTACCTTGTCTGTCACTGTAATCTATTAATAAATGTAATTAGGGTTTTTTCATTTTACTAGAAAATTGGAAACACTATTTCTTTCCACTCAACAGCATTAGTATTAAAATGTTGTCCTGAGATGCCAAACTTACATTATGATGAATACTACCAGTACAAGAAAACTAATTTAGCACTTCAAATAAAACAACTGTCTTGGAAATTTTTTATGATAATGACTTTGTAACAGTGTCATTTAGAATCCCATTGTCTACTCATATAGAATAGTTCATCCCATCCCAAATAGTACTGTTGATCTGGCAAGTTAATTAAGGAGCAGAGGCAAGATCTGCTAAGGGATACTGGGTGTCCTGGTGCTCTCTGCCCCGGTACTGAACAGACCCCTTTCCACTGCAGAGCAGTGCTGTACCTGTGTAGGAGAGGAATTTCTCCACTGCAGTTCCCCTAAGGCAAAGGCCCCAAATATCAGTGCACTTGAGGAGGTGGGCAGGGTCTTGGAGTGACTGAGCATCTGAAAAGCCCTTCCAAATTTCCTCTTGTGGACCGGGCACACGTATTAAAATTCTGCTAGTAATCTGATGGCAGGAATTTGAAAACTTGTCATTATCTTCTGGATACTTAATGACAGTAAAATAAAAGTTTTCTGGGAAACGTTTTTATTTTGTTTTTTGTCAAGGTATCATGAATAAACTGGAAATGAGATAACTAGTTCTGCCAAGAAACAAGGTATTACCCTGAGCAGAATGGTCTTAGAGCTACACTGATGCCATTTGCTGACCTAATCTGTATAAAGTGAGCTTCTCTCTCAGTGTTTGCACCAAAAGTGGTGACTGTATTTTTGAGAAAAAATTATCGTTTGAGTTCTTCCATTCCTTTGGTGATAAATGTATGCGAATTTCCAGCTTTTAAAGGATTTATGGCAGAAAGTATCAACAAAGCTGGCAGTTCCACTTGTGACAGAATATTTTTTGTCTCCTTTTGGCTTTATGTTTCTAAAGGGAATGTTTTCATATAAAATGTCTTTTTATCGAAACAATGTCTGACCTTATTTTTGGTGGTGAGGTGAAATTTATCAGTATTGCATTACATGTAAGCTTATTCAATAGACAGTAATGTGCCATTTTAAGTGGCCTTGAGCTAAGACCAATTATGCTCTTCAGAATGCAATCCAGACCATCACTTGTCCCAGAAAATCAAATACCATGCATGCATACTCAGGGTCTGCAAAGCCGAACACACAGCTCAATGCTTTTTCTACTGTTAGGAAGGGACAGAAGACTCATCAGAAAACTTTGTCACTGTCCACAGCAAAGATTCCTGTAAATGCAATCTAATTGCTAATCTATTCCCCTAAAATAATGTTTGTAATTGGTAATGATATGTGGCTGGGCCAAGTAATGTGGTCATTCCTGTTCACTGTTGTAATCAGAAAAAAACTTTAGCTCTCCTGCTTCTATTCCCTGTTCCCTTCTGCTGGCAGAAACATCCGTTAATTAATTATATTGTAGTACTCAGAAGCTGGAAAGAAAGGGTTGTCCAGACCTGAAATAGAGACTTAGAGGCCTGGAGTGAAGTCAGTCTATTTGCTTTAAACTTTATCTGTACTGAAATATTTGTAGTCTTCTGTCCCTCCCTGTTTGAGAGATTTTTGTGAATTCTTCCCAAGCATGTATTTTAAACCAGTTTGAATGACTTCCTAACTGACAAAGTGTCAGCACTGAATGTCAAGAGTAAACAAATGAAAACTTGTTTTATATTCTTCATTTGTTGCCAGACAGTGTTAGTTTGTCATTTCCACAAAGTTTATTTGTTACAGTAAATGCTGTTTGTGTTACAACCATGCTTTTTCCAACTTCTCTGAATTGATCTGTTGAGGTGAGGTAAATGAATTACCAATTTTCTTTGTTATCCACTGACATGAATTTACTTTTGAAACTTTCTAGTGGCCTGGGATTTTTTTATGTTGTAAAATGAGACTTGGTTGATAACTGTTGTATAAGAAGACAGAGCTTATGCGACCATCACATGGAGACAGTCTGTAAAGCTACTGCAGAATGTTGATATGTGGACTTTCCAAGGCTGAAAGTGGAGGTCTCTTGAAATGATTTGAACTCTTTGCTCATTCTCATGCTTTGGACCGTGTTCCTGTTACGATGGTTACTGTCCAAGACTGTTGCTTTGCTGTATGTTAACTGATTCGAACTGAAAATGGCAAAGTCCCTGCTATCAATAGTGTGCTCACTTCCCACTTTACCAGGTAATGGCTGGCTAAAGGCTGTTTTATCTACTATATTGTATTAATTGAAACACAAATTAAAAAAACCTTGCTTGCCTAGCCCTTTTCTTTAAAACCTGTTATAGGTATTTAAACAAAAATCTTTGTGCAAAGCTGTAGATAATTTTCTCAGCCGTGACATACCCAGAGACAATATATGCTGTAGATGAACAAAATAGGTGCTGTAGATAATATTTTTGCCTTGTTGGTCTAGAAAGTAGTGTTCATAAATGCCCTCACAGAAGGAAAAATATTCTGCTTGTGTTCAATGTGCAAAGAGTTAAAATGTTCTCAGTTGCTATTAGATAAAAGAATATGTTTCAGTTAATGTAATAAACTGAAGAATTTGCTGTTTCTTACTAATTTTCAGATGATGACTATTTTTCCTAAATGTTTATATTGTTAGGATTTTCTTTTTGAGTGGAAAAAGTGTATTTTCAATGGTTTCAGTGAAAAATGCTTTATTTTTTCTTTCCTGTCCTTTTTTTTCTTTATCATGTAAATAACTAGCGAAATGATTCTCAAATTACAACAAACAAGTCCTTGGATTTCAGGCTAAGTACAGGAATCTTCAGCCTCATGGGTCACTGTTTCCAAAATTTCCACGTGTGGTCATGAATAGATTGATGGAAGCTGTTTTCCAGTTTTCATTGCAGCAAATCTTAATGGGTGCCAATTACATATGTTTACATATGTACTTCCATTTCCCACTATAACATGTGGATCCTGTATCATGACTTATACTGACAGATATTTGCCGTTGTTTAATTCTTCCTTTTATCCACACACTTTTGAATTATGAATTATAGCAATCTATCAATCCTTAAATCTTTGTTTGTTTTAGAGGAGGTTTTTGTTTTGTTTTGTTTTGTTTTCCTCTTGGCACACCATATATGCCCTAGCAAGTGCTAGCAGTTTCAGCTGCATTTAAGGAAATACTGTTGTAAGGCTTTTATGTGCTGTACTTCAATCAGCTAGTGCCAGCAGTATCCCAATAGAAAGACCCTCAACAGACCATTTTCAGCATTTTGCTGCAATTAAACTCCTCTGGTTTTAGCCCTCAGGCAATTTAGTACCTTTTTACATATGCACATTATGAACTTTTGACCAGGGCCTGGTAGTCATATATTAGATAGCAGCTTTTGAAAGCAGACTTAACAAGTTCCTCAGAGTATTACAGTCGGAGTCAGTTGTGAAAAAGGTAATTTAACCAACTTGCAGTGAGGCCATTCAGAATCTTACTGATGATCCTAAATATGTCTTTTTTTTAACTTGTTTCCTCTGGAAGCTGGTAGCAAGAGCTCTCAAAGAATGTGATTGATCTTTTATTCAGTAGCTAACGAGGGCTGTGATTCTATTAGTGCTCTACAAGGCAAGGGAACAGTGATTTAATGAAGTGTCTAGTGAGCTGGTCATAGATTTATCCTGTTGTCTCTAATTTGCAGTGCCGTTGTGAGTGCAAAAGAAACTGCACTCACACTGCCATTAGGCAGGTATTTCCTTAGTAAATTGTTGTAAGGTCAGGTGTAGTTATCTTAGAAAAGGCAATGCCTTACCTCCTCAATGTCTCAAGATGACAGCCGCTGTGCTGAGCACTCACTGAAGCGGAAACATGAAGATCAGAGGTCCGTCTCCAAGTCCCCCTTAGCTGATGCAGGAGCAGATGAACTGCCAAGTAGGACTAATAGAGTCATAATTGGCGATTAGAACTGGAAAGGTGCAATAACATCTTAATACAAACTGGCGTATATTATAGTTAGTGTCAGTTGTTGTAAAGTTGCACAGTAGCCTGAACTAGTTACACTTCCTTTTTTTCATTTTCAAAAAATGAGACAATGCATCCTAATAGTCGCAGTACAACAAAAATATAAGAACATCAAAACTTGAATTGCTTTAAAGTGACATTAATGTCTTCAGTACATTTACTTCAGCATGTAACCTGTCAGTCTTACTCAGAAATGATGCAGTAAAATGTGCCATAGAACTATAGATAAAATACTCTCATAAATATGCTTTGGTTTTCACTTAACTAGCACTAAATAGTGGATTTTACTTCTGTCTGCTGAAGGCCACTGAATTTTTGTTGTTTGTCTTTGCTAACATGAGATGTTATTTTGATGATGCCTATGGTGTTGCAAGTCTGTTTTGCACTGTTACATTTTTTGCAAACCTCTGAGTCAAAATTAGCCTAAAGCAACCATTTTCAGGAGGAAGCTATCTTTGCATGCATTGCTTGATAATTTGAGAAGGAAGTTATGGTGTACACAGACAGGAAGTTCAGTGTTACCTGTCTCAATCAAAGAGCAATGCTGGAAAATAAGGAAGTAAATCTCATATGTATGGTTCTTTCCTACATTAACATAGAACAGTAGATAAATGAATTGTCTTGAGATTTCTGTGGCATTTCCTGGTGGCAGCTGGAGAAGGCCCATGCGCATAAGTGGTCAAAGCTGACAATAAAGGGGAGGCAATCAGAGACGAGATTGTGGGTTCATTAGTCCAAATTTGTTTATGTCTAAGTCACAAGCCTAATTAGGATCTCAGCCTCATGTTCCAGGGTCTGTGCATACAGGTAAAGAAAAGTTTCTGCTGTGAAATGCGTCAAATCTGTTGTAAGGAAACTGCTAAGTTCTCCGACGCAGCGGATGAAACTTGGATCATGTCAAACAGCACCAGCAAGAAAACAGTATCATGATAACTTGTATCCTCATATAATTACAGCACATGCATCACCAAATAGTTGTCATGTGCTCAGATGGGTGATTTTGCTTTTGCAAAATAAAAATATTTTCAGTTGGATGAGCCCTTGAACTCCTGCGAACTTGACACCCTGTGGGATGTCATCTGGGACCTCTGTTAAATATACAGACACAATTAGTCTAAAAAAAGAGATATTGGGCTTTTAAATGAACAGCCAGAGGATTTAAAACAGTAAGCCAAACTTTCTAATTTCCTAATATTGACACTTCTGTCCCTCACAATCTTATTATTCTCTGCTGATCTACCATTTCATCAAAAAGTCTACAATGGAACTAAAAATCTAAGCCTTTTAGCCCATAGATCATTGCACTTGGTAAATGGCTTATTGTAGATTAGATAATGTGGTTCATAGCACATCCAAATCAATAAAAGGCTAGTCTGAATGTAGTAAAGTGCTCTCAGTCTGATTCTTTTTATGAAGTATATCTGCCTTGAGCAAAGTGAAAATTTTAGTCTTTTTGCTTAACTTGATGTAAGAGAAAGACATTGCTTAAATTCCTGCATGGTTATTTTCTTTCTTGGAGAAGATCTGTCCCATAGAATTTAGTTTTATTTGAATCAAAATGAAATATACCATACAAAAAATGATAAAATTATTATATCGGCAAAATTCAGAGCCCAATGGCTTGGTGTTCCCATCCATATCCCACTCTAAAAATGAACGATTAAGATCTCACGTTAGTCAGATATTCAGTGATCTCTGTGAAATAAATACTTCTTGACCTGTTCTCTTACAAAAATCAGCAGCAAAAATTGACAACTTCGGCAACAAATGGAGGTGGAGAATGCTTTCATTTGGGAGAACTGTGAAGAAATATTTTGAAGACAGAATGGATTATTAGATACCAAAAAACCAGTGGCATTTTAATCTAGGTCAGTAAAGGCCCAGGATTCACACATGTTGTAGTTCTACAAACACTCCATGTTTGTGTTAAAGGCTGGTCTGTGAAGTAAGAGAAACGAAGGCAATGACAACACTTAGTTAACTGTGCATAGCTGAGGAAGGGGAAGGTTGGTTGCTTCTCTGGCAGATACGGCTTTCATCTGTCCCTCCTATCTGGAAAAGTATCTTTGCAAGCATGGAACAAGAACAATGCTATTGCAGAGAAATGGCTGTACGACACGTTACCATGTCTGCTCAGCCCAGCTCTCACTATACTGTCTGTGTTGTTTTTTCTCATTTTGAAATTGTCTGACACATGTAAAGAGTGAATTGGCAGGTTGCTACAGTAATCTGGGTCTGAAAGGGAGGATATGGTTCTCCTTTCTGTCCTACCCTGTGGATGATCCCCTGTTCCTGAAGGTGTGTAAATACCAGAAGATACGCTTATTTGCACAGAAGAAATTCAGCAAGCTTATACGTGCATCAAGGGTGAAGAGGTATGGAGACAGTTTTTACCCCTTCTAGCTGGGGTTATACTAGATAGATACCTGGAAGAAACTGCTGGCACAATGGGTACTAATGGCTGCCTCTGCCTTCAGACTTTCTGCACATGTTCATGCGTTGCAATTTTGCATTTTCCTGTTTACATCCATGGCCTGGGCTGCTGAGGAAAGGAGAAACAGAAGTTAAGGAATTTTAAAATGCCAACCTACTGAACCTGGTCAAGAGCTTGTCACAATTTGCAGCTTTGCTAAAAAGGGTCTTTAAAAGCTATATCAAAAATCTAGTTAATAACTTGGAATTTCTTGCAAACAATAAAGTCAGATTAACTGTAATTTGCTGTAGAGATACGCTCTTAATTTACCATTCTTTGACCGTGTTATTGACCAGTATGTGTTCGCCCACGTTTTAATAATTTATTCTTTGAAAAAATCTATGTGCATTATAGTCTTTGATCTTCTCACAAATTTCAAAGCTGAAGATGCTATTTTCTTTTTCCTTTTACATTTTTTTCTTTCTTTTTAAAGAAATTTTAAATAAAATAATAATAATAATATAGAATAAAAATAAATTTAAAACTTTTTTCTCTTTATTTCAATGGGAGAACTTCCAGATGACATCCATCCTTGGTAATGAGAAGTGTACATTAATACAGTAAGAATATATGTGAATAAAAATATCAAGGCAAGCTTATTGTACTTTGCAGATGAAAAATATTTGAAAACAAGACTTAATGCATCTAGTAGATTAAAACAGAAATTAAAGACTTTAGAGTAAGAAGAGATCAAAGGCTGTCTTTTCATTGTTCTTTTTATTGTTTATTGACTTCAAAAAGACTTTTTAGTTTAAACTGACTTTAATGTCTCTTGAATGCTCTTTTGTAAAGTGACTTTGAAAACTCACGGATAATGTCTTCATTAAGTGGGGAAAAATCTTGGTAAAAATATAACTGTAACTTTGCTTTCATTATAATAGAAAGAGATAACACTTTGCTTAATTAAGGTCTGTTTTCCCTCTGTTCTGAATTTTACGACCATTTTTTTCATTGAAATTAGTGCTGATAAAAGCTTGAAGTAGACATTGCTAAACTGAAACTCTTAGTTTCCCAGAGAAGTGCGGTAATGTGAGTTCTCTGTCTATATTTGTTAATCAGTTAATCAGCATGTTGTCTTGTGTACACTAGCTATTTCAGGGAACAAAAGAAAAATCAAAAACCAAAAGCATATTCAAGTTGTATTAATTCTAAAATGAAGCCTACACTTTTTGCATTGTTGGGAATGTTAATTTATAGACTTTCTGCTCTCATTCTATTCCCAAATGTCTTTAATTTTCTCACCAATCCCTGATGACTTGATGTCTTTGGATTATGTTAATACCTATATTAATGTCAATATGGCAATACCTATATTAATGTCATTAATGACAATAAAGTTTATAAAGGTATGGAAGTAAATTGATAGATTAGGAAAGCTATGCTGAATAATTAAGACAAGGTCCTTGGCACAGATTTCTCTGGAGGGTAGTGTGTATTTTCCCCAATATTTTGAGGTTTAAAAATGCACTTGAGGAACAGGACTACATTGACCTTCCTCCTCCCAATAGTACATCTTTTGCACATGGTTCTGTGAGACTCAGTTCATGTTACTTTTAAATGGAATGGGAATTTTCCTTGGTTTCTTGAAGTGCATTCCATCTTTTCTCAGAAGCTGTATGCGTGGTAAGCGAAATGATTCCCAATAATAGAAACATATTCTATAATATAGATGAGTTAATTGCCTTCTTTTGGTTAATTTCTTGCCAGTATTTATTGAGAGACATCCTCATTTTTGGTTGGCTCCTCACTTTTCTGTGATTTTGGTAGAATATAATCTTAGTTTTAGCAGACTAAATCCTTTAGGTTTATAGTGGACATCAATTGTTTGTTACCCTAGGGCTGTGGTAATTTTATGAGATATGCCCTTCCCATTCCATGTATTTCTGCCAGAGTGGCATGTGCAAATACCGGACAATCTGTTTGGCTCTTACTGAGGATCAAAAGATTCTGTCTTGCAATCTTCAAAGTTGTTTGCAAAACATTTTTATGTATTTAAAAAACTCAAAAACTCCTTTTACTGTGATAGCTGAGTTTCCAGAGTGTTTTCCTGAGAAATGTGTATTGCATGTTTTCTGTAGCTGCTTAACCCTGCTTCAGCTTTAAAGGAGATTTTCTTCAAAAGGAAAACCAATGCTGTACTTGTTTCTGCTTCCTTTCGTTCATGGCTAAGGACAGAGCAGCAAAACTATTCTAGGCTATATTTGTTTTTACTGTCTTTCAATGATGATACACATATTGGGAATCTTATGTCCAGTACAAAAATGAGACACTGAAAAAGATGTCTTTAATGCTGGATGAATCGAAAGGCCACCTTTTATATTAATTTTGACACTGATGCTGATGTTATTTGTTTATGGGTTGGTTTGTGGTTTTCATTTACTTCATTTTAGTGCGAGCAACTACATTTTGGATTTGGCGATTCAATCTTCAACAGTTCCATTTTGTAGACTATCTTACTAGTTTTCATATTTATAGATGCAAAAAAATTTTTGCAGTATAAATATTTTTATGGCACAAATGGTTAACTATTTTTACAAGTCTAATCTGTGTGGGTGGCTTAGAGGCTCCATTACCCACTGAAATGGAGGAAAGAAATGTCCTTGAGGATTTGCATTTGGATCATATGACATTGTGGGTCTCAGCTCATTGTTAATAATTCTTACATCTGTGCAGTGTACAACAGCAAATGAAGCTGTGCAGCCTTTGAAAATGTAATACAGTATTACTTCTGGTACCCTTGTAGAAACATTTAAGTTCTTTTATAGAAGATGTCAGGAAAGTAAGCCAGGACAAAGAAAATAAGAAATTAGCTGGTACAATTGATATAACATGTAATCCTACTTGTTAGATTGAGTAGTTAATGTGGAGACTATTGAAATTTTCGTGTTTATTATG
The DNA here is from genome assembly GCF_000700745.2 of Antrostomus carolinensis. Taxonomy (NCBI): domain Eukaryota; kingdom Metazoa; phylum Chordata; class Aves; order Caprimulgiformes; family Caprimulgidae; genus Antrostomus; species Antrostomus carolinensis. The sequence continues at coordinate 136,042 of NW_010331122.1, read as the reverse complement.
CATATGGCTGATGCTGTTTGGGTTGCATTGCACATTACAGGCATGTAAAGGGCTAAGATTCCACAAAACCAGAAAGAAGCTCAAACTACAAGGAAAGGGAAAAGAACAATGAAGCAAAATTATGAAAGACTGAATGTGGCCAAATTCCAAGCTTTTTATTGTAATTATTTTTGCCTTTATGTTGTACTAGGAAATAACATGGGTGGTCCTACAATGTGGGAAATGTGGTTGCTCTGCATTTTGTAGATTTTAATCTACTTGCAATAAAAAACAACAGGCACCCAGGATGCAGGGAGCCTAATCCTCTGAAGTTAGACGCCGTACTTCAGTGCTTGGTGTTTGTGAGCCAAAGGTGCCAAACTTTCTTCTCTTTCCAGTGCTACGAATCTTGACATGCATGAGAGCAGAGTTTTGCTCAAGGGCTTTTTTGCATATTTGAGTGCTTCAGTTATATTATTAACCAACCCAAACCTGGTTTCCTGCCTTGTACATACAGCAAGGCCACTATAGTAGTAATGTAAAAAGGGAGTTACAAGGAGGATGGAAAACATCTTCCGAAGAAGGTGAGATCAGGCAAAACAAGAACATTTTATTATTTAATGGTTAATGTCTATGTATGTCAGACAATAAATACCTCATAGCAATAATTCCAGATTTCTTTGTGGATATAATGCCTCTGATTATGAGCCCCAATTCTATGATTTGTTTTCCAGCAGTCATACAAGCTTATTCTGGAAACCAGTGCAATAGATAAAATATTATATTTAACAAATTCATCATTTTTCTGATAACTATTTGAAAAAGAGATATTACTGCCTGTATTCCCTTCTTCGAAACCACTTGAGCCGTCTTGTTATGAGATTTAACTTCATCTTACCTACTATGTGTAGCAACAGGGGACCTGATGGGACTTCTTAGGAGGAGAAGGGTCAGCAAATGAGAGAGTTCAGGCAGTGCAGCTTACTTTTGGGTCTGAAGCAAGGCCCAAAGTGCGCTGATAAAGTCCTGTTCATAGCTGGGCTGTGCTCAGACTCTGAAGTTGCTTTCTGTCTGAATGAAGCAATAGATTCATGAAAGCTGGCACTACTGACATGATTTTTTAGACAAACTCTTTCCTAAAATGAACAGCTTCAAGGGAACACTGAAGATATGTCTGTAAAAGAACATCTTTATTTTTATTTGCCTGGTTTGGACACCTTGCAGCACTTCCACATACTCCTTTTTGCTTAGTTGATTCCCTCTTTCTACAGCGTTCTCTTCCAAATGACATAGTTGTGTATGCAAATCAAGTACTAAATTGTTAGAAGCCACTTACCTTTTCCCTGATTTACAGCCAAACAATTCACATCACCTCTGACTTTTCCCCACATTCACTAATTACAGTAAATGTCCTTTCTGTTTAATTTCTAGAGTTCTAACGATGTTTGTGTAGCTTTTTTTGAAGATAGAAGTTAACATCATGTTAGAGAGGATTTGCAAGACTACAACATTTTTCTTTAGGACAGGGATGGTTTCCAGCCGCTACTCAGCTGCTGCTGCTGTGCCATGTGAGTGTGGGCTGAGGCAGAGCTGGCTTCCTGCTCCTGGTACTGCAGCTTCTCAAGTTTATGGTGTAGCCACTATAAATCTTAAGTAAGGAAGAGTGCTAAAATTTTCCCTCGTCATGCGTGCCATGCATGACAGCGCACATAGCTGCTTTCACAACCTCTTCTCCGTGGGGATATACATTTTAATGCTGTGTCCATTTACATCACAGCTGTATTAATTACATTTAATGTAGTTTTGAACTAAGGTAGCACAGCCTTATTTCAGAGAACAGAGAGTGTGTGTATTGTAATGAGGCTTGAGTACAATTGATCTATGACTTGGATATAAGGGATTCTTTAGGGAGTTTGCTGATTTATGTAGAAGACGGATGTCTGCAGCCATTAGGAATCACCAGGTTTTATTACCTATCAATCTCATGGAAAACCTATGGCAGCAAAATCTCCTGTAATACTTATCTAATCTGTTAAATTAGAGAATAATTAATTGAAAACTTTACAGAGGAGGAAAGTACACTTTTAAGAGCAGACAGTATCAGAAGAACAAAACAGAGGATTTGAAAGAATATACAACAGCAGTCTGAAGACAACAAAAGGATAAATAAGTACACACAATTTTTGTCTTAATCCATTTTTTGCTTTCAGTATGCTTATGGGTTTTAAATTACAAAAACCTTAGTGGATATATGGGTTAGTAAATTATTAGAGCAATGGAGTATATAAGACTAATTCAAAAATATTTTAAAAGATAAGACACACCGTTTAGAATAGTACACACTTATTTTTAGAATGGTCTTAGAATTTAATACAGTTCAAGTTTAATTTTGCTTACCTTTGATTATATTCAGATTTGCAGAGTTCAAAAGTGGTTACTTACTCAAATACAAAAGTAAGACAAAAAATTAGCAGAAAATACTTACACATTATATGTAGCTATGACTTTTATTTATGTGTTTGGAAGCTGTGACTCTTTATATGGGGAAAAAACCAGTATCTTAAATATTTTGAAAGGAAAAAAAAATGAGGACAATGTCTTCTATCAGTTCATTTCTAAGCATCTAATTATCAGTGTGTTCTGTATGCTCATTTTTCCTTCCAACTACTGTATGCAGTGGGATATAAAGCAGAAGGAATTTTCAAAAAAACAAGTTGCATTTATCTATACATAAAAAAGAAAATACTACTGAGGTGACCATGTGTGTCAGTACATCACTTTATTTCCACACCACCTGCTGCAATTAAAAATGAAATCACCAAGCAGCAAGTACAGTAACTTCATCAACCAGCTGATATTATAATTAATGACTATAGAGTCTCTATTATTGTGTACTTCCAAGGCATCAAGTGGAAAGCTGTCGTAGTGCTTTAAATAATGAAAAAGTTTCAGGCCTTGATAAATGGCTCAGTTGGATGCAGTTTAGAAAGTTGAGAGCATATGCTTCTGTCATTAGAAACTAAGGACCCTCGTTACCCTTGCTATAACTCTTCAGATTCATCTGAAACTCTTTGATCCCCTCATGTACTTACACTGTGTTTAAAATGCAAAAGTGGAGAAAAATATGGTGTGCATGGGAAATTCAGTTCAGTAGGAAGAAAGATTAAAATAAAGCTACTGTTCATTAACGCCTTTGTTTCAAACCTATCGAAAAATATAGCATTAGTCTGTCTCCATATTTCTTTTGAAATGAGAGTAAGCAAACATTTTTCTTTGATTCCTTTGAGATTTTTCTTTCAAGAAACAATTGAAATCCAATAAAGAAATGTGCTTCAGAGAATGCTTATGAAGATATTTAACTGACTTAATAGAGAAATGACAGCATGGGTGTTTGTTCTCGCAGTCTGTACTTTACTTCATGGTATTCTGCAATGATGGATGCAGAATGGGTGTACATAGTACTGAAGCAGAAATTTTTGGTATTGCTGAGGCAGGTTTAAACAATGTAAACTTTTAACAGGCAGGCTATTGTTAAATTCAATTCCCGAACAATATATTTTTGTTGTTAAATATAATCATTTTAACTGAAAATGATTAGTTACTTTTCAGCTACTATTTATTTTTCTTCTTACTCTGAAACTTTCATATAATGTGTTTGCCTCTGAGGATGTTTCATAGCTGAAATGCTGAAATGCTTTGCTTGGCAGAGCATGTCACAGATTGTGAAAATTTTGTCTTGTCCCTGACACTCATGGTTGTAATTTTGCTTTGTTTCATACAGAGAAGCTATGTGCCAGAGCCATTTTTCAAACCTTTCATAAAAGAATAATGTTTCTTCTAAAGTACTGAATTAAGATAATGAAACATATATGTGAATATCTATATGAATGTATAACCAACAACAGAAATAAAGATTTCTTCCTCCCTGTCATATGAACATGTGAGATAATATAATGAGTGCTGTTTTTCCCTCTGCTTTTCATTATTTGGAATCTATTATTTAGAATCTACATTTAATGAGCATCCTAAACCACCAAAGCACTGTGCCTTGGCATTATGGGCAAGCATGTAACAGAAGAATACTTTAGTCCAAGAATTTCTCGGTGGCTGAAATGTATGTTCAATAACCTGGTACTAAATTAAGGAGTGAAATGGAAAAACCTATGAATGGATGGAAACAGATGTGAAAATTTTACCTATGCAAGGAGAGTCTTGTGTTTATCTTCTGTTGTGTGGAGACTATCAAGCTGCAATGACAGCAGCAGCAGCCTGTGTTGTGAATCCTTTGGATTCTTCATATTTGCTAGCTCTCACTGTTATTTTTTGTTAGCAAAAAGGACAGCTGAGTGACCGCTTTATAATGTTCATCTCAGAATATTTATAAACTGTGCAATCAGTTAGGCAGATGCAAATTAAGTGCTGATGCAATGGGTCCATCTCCATTCATTTCGAAGGTGTACTTTCTTGCATGAGATGTGAATTTGTGATAAGTGCTGAATATTAACTAGGATATTTGGACTTTAATATAATGATCTTCTATCACCACAGCATCTTGGCAAATTAGATTAAACCTGAAGGACACAGGACCTGATCCATCTTTAAATTCATGATGTGTGAAAGTTGTACTTCAGACAAGCGTTAGGCTAATTGCTTCTTTAGCTGGTGACTTCAACAAGCTAGAAACAGAAATATTTTTCTGTGTGCTAAGTAGCTAGTAGGCTGAGGAGAAAGATAGCAGACACATTCGTAGTTGTAGGTTTTTGCATGTATTCAGAGTATTGTCAGATTGTGCTATTAGATGCCTAGGTTTTTGACATACTTCAGAACTTCTATGCCCTTGCTAGTAAATAAATTAATTATTTATCCATTGTACACAGTCTTGAATTACTGTATGATTAGCTTGGGCACTTAAAAGTATAAAAACACTTGAAAGCAAAATCCAAGCATAGATATTCCATAGCACGTCTTACAATCTAAATATTGCTCTTAGTCTAATCGAAGCAGCAAGAGTAGTCACAGCAGTTGATGGACTATTTTTCAAATTGATTTCAAAAATGTATTTAAGGGGATGATCTTCTACTCTAGATTACCTATTGATTTTTAATATGAAAAGCTCATTATATAAGCAGTAACTGCATATAAAAACCTAGCAAACCTTTGCATAAATCCTTTAATTGAATTTCCAGAGCCTGTGGTTCTACTTTTTTTTTTAATTAAATCTATTTCTTTTTTTAAGTGTTACTGTGTAATTTGCATGCTGTGAAGTGGCCCTGTCCCAGATAAAGTGCCATTGATCCTTATTAAACCTCACCTCTGGGCTTGCTCAAAACTAACTGGAAAAATTAAAGTGTTCATGCTGCAATGCACTTATTGCTTGTGTGATAGGATTATGGAAAAAAAGAATAACATTAATTTCCAAGAGAGAATTTATAATGCAAGATATTTTTTTTTCAATTTGATAATTAATAGCAAAATCATATCCTAAATATAAATTGTATTTCAGTCTGCAAACTGCAGTAGTAATTAGGAAAGATAATGTATACCTGATATAAAACCATGATGTATATATACATTTTAGTATATTAATTTTTTTAAGTGTTCAAAATGATTATGGATTCAGCCCAACAGCTTAAACAGAGATTTGAGGGGAGGAAAAAAAAATATGGAACCTATGCAGTACCTTATATTAATAGCTGTTTCCATTTTATTTCTTGAGTTTAAAATGTGAAAAATAATAGTGTGCAAATATTCATGCTAATAATTTTGTATGAGAATTATCATGAGAAAGAAAAGTATGTAGGTTGCAATACTATTTTCTATTTTTTTAAAATACCTAACACTTTTTATTTGAAAAGCAATAAAGTCTCCTAAAGAAATATTAATAATCAATAAGAATACAAAGTATGGAATATATTAACAGAGTTATAAAAATGTTTGCAATATGACTCAAAATGAAAAACACAGCCATTTATGTAAGGTTTAAAGTGTAATCAATTTTGAGGTTGTATATGAAGATATAAATGATAAACACAAGTAGTAGCATTTTTAGTAAAGGCTGTTGCAAAAATATATTTATCATTATGTACTTATCGTCTATTCCATTCTTTTTATAGATCATTAATGTAGAAAACAAACACAGTGTATCCATCTTCTTAGACAGTTTAAAATTCCATTAAGTGATATTTTTAAATGGAAATTTTGAGCTCATTTTCTATGCTGCTTTCTACAAACACATGCCATACTGAAAGTGAGTGTAAACTGGGTTTCCAGCAGAAGCTCATACTGTAGAAGTTATATTCAGGAGTGTTCCAGATTTATAGGGGAGGGCTAGTGGTTTTTGCCACTTTCAGCAAAGAGAACTGCTAAATCTGTTATGCTGAAGAAAATGGTGAGTTGCCCGTTGTGTTGCCTGTGATACATTATACACAACAAGGATGGAACTGTCAATTGTAGCACAACCTCATTCCACAATGAGAGTATTTGTTTCACAACATCTCATTTACAGATAAATTAGTGCAACTTGATGTTTGCACTTTGCTTAGTTAATACAGAACCAGTTTAAATACTTTTTCACTGATCTGAACCTAACTAAATTGTGTTTAACTGTATTAGCTGCTGAAATGGATTGTGTGCTTGCTTTAAAGCTCCTGTATTGTTTTTACGTAGGCACTAATTGTTTCAAAATCAACCTATAAGCCTTGTTTCATATACCTGCTGAGATAACAATAATGTGAAATAAGTTGTATTTTACTTTTTTTTCAGTACCATATTTGTGCATTTGACAACTCAGTCCTTGTTTCCCCTGCTAAGTCACTTGGTTAAGCCTTGAACTTTTATTGTGCTTCGTAAAGGAGTTACAACTGGAGCTCTTTGCTACTGCTAGGACCAGTCTTGACCCGTGGATCTTTTTTCTTTCAGCATGTAACATTATAGAGTAGTAACATTTCTTAAAAAACAAAGCAAAACAACAAAAGAAAATCCCCTAAAACTCTAAAATTGCTGAATCTATTCAATTTGTGATGTTGCATAGGTGTTTATAATGAATCATATGAAATGTATAGAAGAAAACCCATAAGCAAGAAGTGTTGTTACTGGGGTGAATTGTTCCTACTAGGTGTCTGAGAAGAAACCCAGTCTATACAAGCATTTGTATATCCAGTGAAGACCTGGATGCTTCTCTGACTGTTTTGCAGGACCATTACCATTCCTTTACAGGAAATTTTGTGATCAGACAGCAAAGAAAGGAGATGAAGAACATAGACTGCGGATCTAGGTAATGGATTGTGTTGTTTTCTTTTCTGCTTCCTGTAAGCAGACTCATGGCTTTGAATCTTTGAATTTGAATATGTAAAACACTGAGCTCCTCATCTGTGGCACAGCATTCCTGGGCTTGCATTGGTGACTGAAAATGCCCAGGAATACCCTTCTTGACAGGGGCTTAAAAAAAAATATCCTAACTGCAGCAATGCTTGCTTAAAGAAGAAACAAACAGGCAGGTGGGTTCCCGTGGCACAAGATTTTCCCAGAAAGTCTTCCTGATCTCATTCTTTTTAGAAAACCCTTTTTAAGTGGCATTTCTAAAATGACATGCAGTGTTCCTGAATGAACTTGATTTTCCTGGTGTTATTTCTTGGAGGTAACAGAGAAGGTGGACAGAACTAGAGGAGGAAGTAAATTGGTCCTCTTGCAGCAGTATGGACGTTACTCAGAAAAGCTGTGTGAAGCTGGGTTGGTATCAGTGAGTTTACTCACGAGGGAACAGTAGTCAGCTGAAGAAGGGCAGCTGGAATGATCCATTCTGCAGCAAGGGAATGCAATCACAGCTGCAGCAGACCTGCTTATTTCTTCTGCAGTGTTGTGAATTTTGCACTAAAAGGAGGTTATTGTGCGTAGTTCCAGGCAGCAGTCAGCTTGCTCCTTCTCTGCTAGGACAGTATTCAGCTTTGGGAAGTTCATGTGTTTCAGATCCCTCCATCAACAGGCAAACACATGGCCCATGCAAAGTGTTTGCTCCAAATTTTCAGGTTGGTTTGTAAGATTAATATGAATGACTTGTTTGTCATTATTTGTGTTCCTCCTCTATGTGGTCCAGCAGTTTTCTTGTGGATTATTTATTTGAACAGTTCTTACAAATACCATATTGCTCCTTGCAACCTTTTTCTGTTTACCTTACGTACATCACAAGTGTTCTAAAATTATGCTTCAGGAAAAAGGTTTTAAAATTCTTTCCTGGTTATTTGTCAATGGATTTGTTGTAGTTTCCTGATGGTCTTTAGTGGAGGAAGTAAGTGACACCGATCAGTGAAGGTGGACAGTAAGATTTATAATGTATTTGTGCTAGCTGATTGCCAACAGAACTGGCCTTTCCCAGCGGTGCTGTACGCATACTCGGAAAATCAATAGGGATTAGCCTATGACCCCCTTCACATACTTATACTGTGGTCTGCATTGCTTACCAATATTTCATCTGTTTCACTTAAATGCTGTTACTTACTCAATAATGTGTGGCTGTTCTTGCAAGCTACTAATTAATTTTTAAAATGCAGTATCACTTGAAACGGAGATAAAGCACACCTTTAGCATCAGAGCGAGTGGAGGGCAGTGCCTTACTTAGTGAATTTGCACTTGGTACTTTTAATTAAAAATTATACTTTGAAAGATTAAAGTTACACATTCAGATTAAAGAAAGTACTAAATCAAGTACAGAGACCTTTTCATGGTGGTTGCCAACCAGCTCAATTGCCAGGTGTAACTAGGTACCTACAGTACTGACTGTGTCATTTGCTGGCACAATTTGACTTTTCAATCAATATGTATGTTTATACTTAGAATATGCATATTAAGAACTTATTTTTGGTGATGCTTAGATAAATGCTTGTTTATTATTATGTATTACACAAATTTCTCTTGTTCTAGGATTAATAAATTGTGAAATGTATTATAAGAAAATAAGGTTTTCCTTTTGATTTCCTGTTTGTTTAATTTTTGCCTTGTTTTACTGTATGTGGGGGGTTTTTTTAAGTTTGCCTTAGAAATATGTGTTTTAAAGTTCTTTCTTTTTTTTTCTCTCTTGTAAATTGTAGGAGAAAATATTTATGTTTAAATTTATTTCATTTATATTGAGTCTAGGGCATAGTCTTGACAGTGTGTTCACATGTTACATAAACCAGGTTGTATTTTAAATACTAATGAGTTGGAAAACGAAAAAGAAGTATCAGATATTGTTTTTCTTTTGACTAGTTAGAAAAAATTAATATATGAAAATAGTATAAAAATAGTTTTTAATACTGTGTAAAATTCTTATTGCAATTTCTGCTTTACCATCTAGTTTGCCAAAATCCAGACTTAATGGCCTAAAGCAATTATTTTGTATGAGGTTGTTCTCCCAATAGAGGGATTTTAAAAATTCACAGTTTCTTATGCAAGTGTACCTATTCCCTAGAGTTACTTATAGTTTCTTATTGATCTAGTAGCTGGTATTTGAATTAGTCGATGTACTCTGTAACTTGTTTAAGATACCCTACCTGAACTATTAGTTTAAATAATATATTCATAAATTGATTAGTCATTACAGTAAGAGTTATTAGCTGCATTTTTATCTGTGCTATATCCACAAATGACTCCTGGTATAATAATCATGCATATATAAACAGAGATTCAGGTTTAAATTACAGTACGCCTTATAATAATTATACTGCTAGTAATAGTATGTTTCTGCAAGAAGGAATCAACCGTTTTCTGTGTGGGCAGCAAAACTCAGTGTGTTTATTTAATGTGGATAAAGTAATTGCAAATATTGATGTGCTTCTAAGCCAAGTTATGGGAGAGAGGAAAAAAGAAAGAATAGATGTGGCTTTTATTGGCAAAGGCAGGTAGCTCTTAAGGTTTGATGTGTGTTTGGCTGTGAGCAGGTACTGAGTGAGCTGAGCAAAGGGTGCAGGAAGGTTTTAGGGCTCCCGTGCATGGGTGGTGGGTGGGAGGGTGTGACACAGCCTGTCTGCAACTGCAGGTGGGACTGGGTGACTGGACAAACCATGGTAGCTGTGGCTAAAAGTATGGTGTGGATCTCATAGCTTACTTCTCCTTCTTAGAAGACTACAGAAAGGGGCCAAGGGAACTACCTAACCAGTAGATATTTATACAACAATACACATAAAAAGGTGTAGCTGCCTCTTCCTCTTAGTCATTGCAGCGCAGTTGGACTTGCATGCCTTCATTGGGTAACATCTTGCTTTTGAAAGGTCTGTGTTGCTATCAATGTACATATAGCGTATACAGTTGCTGTAGCTGGGGGTGGTGGTTCAGTTTGGAGCTTCCAGTTATTGTAAATATGGAGTAAAGATTTTGTATGTTATTTTATAATGTATATTTTAATGTGTATCATAGGAATGTGCTCCAAAAATTGAAAGAGCAACCACGGTAATTTTAATAACAAAGATTCTACTCTGTCTGGCTTGCAAAGGAGTCGGTGTGAATCTTTGTCTACCGCAGCGTGCAGGGACCACATCCAAAAGATTTTATTAGAAAAATAAATACTTTCCAAAAAAAGGTTTGTGCATGCAGAGGGAACTAGAAAAATCTGTTTAACCAAAAGTGTCAGAACTCGCTTTCTTAGAGGCTCTCAGGTTTACTTTGCTAAATAGTGCAGAGTCCCAACAGTTTTAAACAACTTCCACTTTGATTTAATCCTAAATTCTATGAACAAACATGAACACAGAATACATATACGTGCAGTGTTACCATCACACACATATTCTCAAATTAATGTTTTCTTTTAGTTAACAATCTTAAGTGTAGTGTAGAAAATCACACACCTCACATTTCAGCTTATTTCCTGCATAAAATATTGTCATGAGCCTTGGACTTGTGCATTTTGCAAACGAATAACTAGGGGAGCTTTTTCATATTTTAGTTTGAAAGCCATTTTGTTTCACCACATGCTTTTTCTGCTTCATAAATTCTACTTTAAAACATTCAACAACCTGCTAAATTAATATATACTGTGTTCTTTCTTTAATGGGTAAGGGAACTTGTCTCACAGCAGTGCATTTGTTCAGCTCTGTTTTGAAAAAGTGCTGCCTGCCGTGTGAAGGACATCTGCTCACAAATGAATGATTGTGCTTTTGATTCGGAGCAGCACCTTCACTTTAAATGCTGGCTGCAGATGAAAAGAACAGATTGCTGTGGTACCTCTTTTGTGAGGATTCCTCTACCCAGCATGTGGCTTCATACATTATTGAGAGCAAATCCACTTTATGCTACCACTCCTCACTGCACTTATTTTGCCAACCTTATTCAGAATGTCAGCAAGGATCACTTTTCTACAAAGAAATAAAAGGCCAGTTGGGAAGATTAAGCAGATAAATTATTTACAGTGTTTAATTACCATTGTACAGGTTTATTAAACTTCATGGTTACCTGGAAACCTAAGCAGGTGCTGGTATAAAGTCCAATAAAGTTAAATAAAAAATGTTTTGTGTAAAATGGAATCCTTTTATGTGTGCCACGTTAATATAAATGTCCAGGGTTTTTTGGTTGAGTGCCAAGTTTGACTTGCATTTAATGTTGTGATTATTATTTTTTTCATAATCCGTTCCTAGCTCAAGGCTTATTATGATAGGAGATCCCACAGAATTCTCTGCTGGGTTGAGCAGCAGCCTGTTATACTACTAAGTGTCCTAGACGATAAACAGATGTACAAGGTATGCTTGGTAAATCTCAAAAGATTCACTTTTTCTGGTATTAAGGACAGCTAAATTTTGTAGCAAAAACCCCCACTGTAGCACTAAAATGTGTTTTGGAAATTTCTTTAATGTTTATACCGAATAAATAATTTACTTTGTTTCTTCTTCACATAAATTGACCTAATTGATGTTTATTTAATCACAGAAGTGAGGATTTTAATTTTTGTAATTTTTTTTTTATTATTTAGCAGTAGAAATGTTGTCCTCTAGGAAAAGCTTCCACATCTCTGTACGCTGTTCACTAATATAAACTAATGAGCTCCATTAAAGATCTGCCCACATAGTTGCAAAGAACCACCTATTAATCTGTCATCTTTGAATACTCTGAGAAAATTAAGACCACCAAGCAACCATGAATTCGAAAATGAAAAAGGCAGTACCAAACCTATTATATTCTAAGGATGAGTGCCAAATAGGTAGGAAGTGACTGGTGTTATTAAAAAGCAGCAGACAAATCCCACTGATTTAGTTCAGTAAAATAACTCAGAAAACATATCAGGGTAAGGATGGGCTAAAATCCTGCCTCTTTTAAGGTCAGAGGACTTCTGCTACTGACAAAGAAGGATTCCAGATATGTATCTTTTTGAAACTGCAGTTCAATTAAGATCTCAATTATTAACAAAATAATTTTGCCAAAAAGTGTGCATTTTAATACAAGGCCTGTTTGGTTTCCAGTTCTGCTGTTTACATTTTGGATTATGATGCAGAGAATTCTTAGGCTATTTATGGAGAAGGTCTTTCATCCTCCTGTGATGTTATAATTTTCTTGGTACATAGTTACTTGTTTTAACAGGAAACTTGTAACCAACTAAATGTATAAAGAGTTGCATTCCATAGCAATAGTGACTTGGATTAATTCTAGGTGGGCTACTTTATGTGGAAACTAGGAAAGATTGTTCGAACTGATCTGGTAGAATAATTCTGGATTTAATCCACAATGTGAGAAATTAATTTTAAAATTAATTGATTCTCATTGTTTTGATTAAATTTGATTTATGGCAGAATAGTAAATTTCTTATTCCTGAGTCTAACTCTAGGAATAATGATTTTGTTGAGAATATTCACATCTGCTTATCTGAAATCTCCTTTAGGGGATGTTTTATGTTATTACTTAAAACATACAAAATATAGCATTGCATTAAAAAAAAAAAAATCTGAGTTTTAATTATTTTTTTTCTCTCGAGGCTTTATTTTTATAAACTCTTGGGTGAGTTTTGATGGATTTGGGGGGTTTTTTTGTCATCAAATGCATTAAAAAAAAAAAAAAACTGAGTTTTAATTATTTTTTTCTCTTGAGGCTTTATTTTTATAAACTATTGGATGAGTTTTGATGGATTTTGGGTTTTTTTGTCATCAAACCACTTTTTTATGTATGCCTGATGTCACTATGGCCACCTGTGAAGGGGAAGCATATTGACTTAGCTAGTGGAGTTGAACTTGCTGTTTCTTTATAGCTGCTCAAGATATCTTACATATGATTAGTAAGCTCGCTGCTAACAGGGATGGCATATTGTTGAGAATAAAGAGTTTGTAATACTTGGGGCTATAGTTAGTTGGTACTAATTTTTGTATTCCACTGGGTAAGCTTTGACAAAGACCTATCAGTTCCCAAATAAGCCATTCTTTCAAGAGAACATCTGTTGAAAGAGGCAATTTAAAATCTCCTTAAAATCCAGGGCATCATTAACATTATAGGGATACAAATATTAGTTTTCTAGAAGCTATTTCTATTTAATTTTATCTTGATGTTCAGTAACCTTTTAAAGTTTTTTTTTTTCTTTATCACCATTTTGCATTTACTGTATAATTCTACATTCAGAATAAGCATCTGAACTGAACCAATAGAAACACTAACTGTAGCCCACTGATGTTAATTGAAAAGAAAGTCCTGCAGCAGGGTGGTGTGGTTGTCCTCAGCTGCAATAGGTAAAAGATGTAGGACATCTGCATTTGTGGAAAACTCTTTGTATCTCAATATTGAACCATTATGCTATGCTGTTATCTTTTTGACCACTGTTTTATGTTAAAGTTATTAAAAAATAATTGAAAAAAGTCAGAAGTTTCTAGGAAGGAAATTGGAGCAAACGGAGTGATGTCTGCCATCTGAGAAAATCTGAAGGAAAAAAATGATTGTACGTTTTGGATTTAATCACCTGCTGCAGCAACTGATAACACTAAATAACTTAGTGTGTAAATACCTTAACAGTTCTCCCGGTGGTGGAAAATAACAGTCGCCTGCCTATTTATTTGCTTACAAGATGGAAAAAAGTGTGTGAAATTCAGCCCTCAGTGAAGCTGATAAAATGCTATATTAGGCTTTGAGCCATCATCCTTAATTTTGGCTTTTAGCTACCTCTACCCCTTCCTTGATGGTATGAAATATAGTGAGATTTTTGCAACAGGAAAAAAGAGTCCTTATTAATACTGTTGCTAAATAAAAATGGCAAAGTACTGCTGGCTTATAACAGGAAAATACTATATCCAGTGTTTGGGTCTGAACATTTTTAAGAATATGGAATATGAATCATGAGTCATTTATGCCTATTTTAACATATTTCTGTATGTCAACCTGTTTTTACTAAGTCTTCTTTTGGGACTTCACTGGCTTTACTGATTATTAAAATTTAACTTTTTCTTACATGATTTGAAAATTTCTGACCGCATGTCTCAAGCAAACCAATGTCACAGGGTACAGCAATGAAAACAGGGTAGTCTCAAATCTTGTATATTTAATTGAAATGGCTACTGTATAGAGAAGTAGTATTCACACACTGGAATTCCAGTTATTCATTACCTTATTTCTTTCTGGAAAATTGCAAATTTATTCTTTATAGAGCTCAGGCATAAAAGCTGTCTGTTGCACTAATGTGGAAAATGTTTTCCTATTACACTGTCTCCATGCAAATAACAAATTAATGCAGCTTGTATAGGAATCTAATCACTGTAATTCAACATTCAGGGGAGCAAAAAATGATTGTGCTTGTCTTCATTCTTCCAAGAATGACACCAGATTTTAGTTTTTTAATGCATGGCCTATTTAGCTCATTAGTTTTAATATACAGGTTTAAAAGTCTTTCCTTGAGCAATTTCTTCAAAACAAGATGTTAAGCTCCCCAAGTCTGTGATCTCATATCAAGATGTGGTTATGGCCTTGCAGTTATCTTGCTATTTTATGCCTAGTTTTGTCTTGATGTATCAATCTTCTATTGTATTTTGTCTTTGAGAGATTTAATTTATGCAGTGGGTCATTACAGCTTTCATTTGCCCATACAGAGGGACCCCTGGGGATAAGAATGCATTAAAATCAACTGCCACCACCCCCCAACCCCAATCATTCTGGTGATTAGGAGTCTTAACTCTGCTGCTGAACATGCTCATTTAAAAAAATGTGTTAGTTTAGTAAACTTCTCTTTCTTACCAAGGTCAGAAATCAGCTACTTCTCAAGAGGTCTTAAACTACTGTCAACCTTACCTGCGTTGAAATTAGCTTCCACTCCTTTTACACCTACAAAATGTTTTTAGGAATATCTTCAATTGCTCTCTCTGACTGCATTCATTCTTTGGCCTTTCCTTTGCTTTTGAGCCTACTAAAGACTCCTTGCTTATTTTTTGCAATATATTGTGTAACCTGCCTCTTGTTTCACGCTGGTGTCCCTTTATGCACTTGTCTTAGATTCCAAAAATGATGTAAGGTTAAAAAAGTTATGGTGATCTGTTGACTCTGAGAACACTGCAATTGCCCTCCCACAGTGGTTTTCATTAGTTTTACCTGTTCTGCCTTGAAACTCATTAAAAAATGTAAAATGTAAAAGTGAAGAAACAAAGGGGGACTAAGTGCAAAAAGATCCAACAATTTAATTGAATGTTTTTTGAATGTTTTTGGTTTTTTTCAAGAAGTGGAAAGTGGTTTGAAAGTCAGATTTTTTTCAAATCTTTTTTCAAAAAAGTCTCGTGCTTCCTCACCTTCACCTGCACCATCCATTCCCATTTCTTGATCAGAAACAAGTCTTCCTCCACAGGGAAGACTGTTGCCTTGTCCAGCATACTGACACTCATTGCACACGACAAGAGAAATGTACAGTTGGACTTAAATGAAAGGTACTTCTGCTGGGGGTTTTCTTGAATTGTTCTTATTCCCAATGGCCCGTTTTCCTGCCCCCTGTACATATTGTCTGTTCAGCAAAGGAGTAGGATATTTAGTCATTCTTGTCAGTTTGTCTTGTCTGAGATAAGGGCCTGGGCTCATCTCACCAACTCCTACTCTGTGGTTCTGTGACAAATGGAGTAAAATCAGGGCAAGGGATCAGTGAGATACTTCTGCTTTGCTGATGAGTGGCTTTGTACATTGTATGCACACTGGGTGGTGCGGGTATTTAGCTATTCATTTTGTCTTTGAAAGTTATGCTGGTTTTTAGTGTTCTTTCTAAGCTTTTTCAGTACTTTCATTTGAAATATGTTGTGTCCTGAGTTTCTGCAGTGGTTCAATGGGCGTCTTGAAGAAACACTTGTGCTGTAGGTTATTTCTACTTGCTATGCATTCTACCCTTTGTTTGGTGGGAAGCTGGTAAAAAGGATCCTTTATACTGTGTGTCCCTGGAGGACTAGGAGGGAGGAACTGCCTGTTCCCCAGGAGATAAATGGTGTTAAAATATTTTAATTTTCCACCTTTTTTGATTTGTCAAACAGCTGTTTTGGCCAGGCTAATTCTGTCCTTCTGTTTTTGTAAAATACTGTGAGTTTTATAGATTACTCTCATTGGGACCCTGTTTTCTTCTGCTGCATTGTTTCTGGAGTATGTGTGTGTACTTAGACTTGCCAATGTGATCTGGGTGCCACACTGAAAACAGTAGGATAGTTTTATGATTATTTCTGCTATGCTTTATAGATAGGAAAAGACTTCTGCTGGCAATACTGCTTAAAAGGAGGTATGCTTTTGTCAGAACTTCCTCATATCCAAAAGTCTATGGAAGATCAACACACCTGTAGAAATGTCCATGATCCAGCTGGACAGAAACTGTGCCAGAAGTAGGGACTGATCAGGGACTAAGTTAACAAGAGGAGTAGTTTGGTGGCAAAGGGATGTGATCCTCTTAGTCTTAACAGGACTAACACATAGTGGCATTGTGGATGCACAGCTCCTCCAATGTTGTAATAATCGTTTGAAAAAGCTGACTCCCAAAATCTAGCAAGTAATGTTTCTTTGGAAATGCTAAGTGAAATCATGAAGTACTTTTTTTCCTAATGTATCTCTTCCCCAAAGTGGTGTTTGCTTCTTTCGCTGAAGAAAAAAACAAACCAAAACCTAAAAGACAAACTCACTTGAAATTCATCAAGTTAAATGTTAAAGCTTGATTAGTTATTGGATTATTTTCAATCTTGTCTTCTCTATATTTGATGACAGTTATACTGGGAAATGACAATGAGATGGAATTGTCTATATATCAAAGCGCAGTTGATCTATAACTGTGCAACTCAGGTTGCACGGTTAGCCACATAGTTATAAGATTTTAACTATATGTAACTTTTTAACAGCTCATTGGCTGATAAATGAAAAGAAATTCAGAGCTGAGTGGAATACAGACAAGCAGAAAAACTGCTCACAGTTGCTGGTTTCTTAAGTTGGAGAATATATTGTCAGATTTTATGGAATATTCAAAAATGATGCTGTGTTCACATGTAGAGAGTCTCTCTCCTTTTATGTTTGCAACAAACAGTGCAGGCTTGGTAAGGATTTGTCCAAAATAAAATGCTAATTAATATTTTTGGTCTGACAACGAAGAGATGAAGGTAGGTTCTTCAGGCAAAAAGGATAGGTTCTGTCCTAATGCATTATATTTCTGAACTTGCAATTTATTCAGTAATTAGCTTTTCTTGATGACAATGAAAATGCATAGCCTTGCAAGCAAAGTTCATTTTAGTCTTTACTGAATGTACAAAACACGTGTGAGTACATTGTACAAGATATTGGATGAATAAAATTCTGAAAAACTTGAGCCTACCATAGAAGCTCTTCCATTATTAGCTATCAAATTATATAGCTGATGTGCTTTATGACAGAGCAGTTTATTAAACTGAATGTTTTAAGGAAGGAAAGACAGAAAAAACAGATCTGTTGTAAGTTTCTTGTTGGTGTTTCCTATTTTTTTTCAGAGAGACATAAATCCAGCATTTTTTCATTTTTACAATATTTCATAGAATTTGCAGTGCTTCTGCAATTTTCCTTCTTTATCCTGAAGAGCTGTTTATTCCAGCTCTGTTGCATTTAATTTATTTTGGGCCTATAATGCTAAAGTTTCTACTGACTTACTCAGCAGGGGAAGCTGGCCCACAGCTCGCTAATGACTTTTCTTGAGTCGCTAACCAGTGTCAGCAATGCACTCTGTATTCAATGTCATATGTGTAGGTACATTCCTGTTATATGCCAGTTTAAGGTATGTCTGAAGTACCTGAAAAAAGTGTCTCAAACATGGCAGTTTTTTCAACCTGGCACCCTAGGATGAGTGTAAACTTAAATCCTTCTTTCTTCATGTAGGAATCTGTTAAAAACAGTATCACTAAATGATTTGTAACATATATTTCAATATCCAGAGATTCATTAAACTTTCAGTTTTCTATGAAAAATACAGTTTATTAGTAATAAAAGCATTCACACCTTTCATCTTCAAAGCACAGCACAAATATTAACTTGCTTTCATTATGTAATATGTATGGGTGTGTGAAATGATGTACGAGTGGATTATCTATCACACTCCAGTTTTTTAAGGTGTTTGATTTTTTTTATGTCTCAGGGAGTGGCTTAAACAACATATTGTTCTTGGCTACTGATAACTGCAGTCACTTCCAAATGGGAATACATGACTCTGTGTGGGGAACTCTGTCAAAAAGCTTGAATCAGATAACTTTAATAGCAGTAGTGCCCCATTTCAGGAAATTCCCGATGTGACATTAGATTCCTTATTGCTGGCATACTTATACTAAATTAAAAGTAATTGAAAGAATATGTTGGCCAAACCATGTTCACATTTAAAATCTCTTAGTTTGGTTATTAAAGGGGTATACATCCAAGGAGTGTTTAAAATAATCCTGAGAATATTTGTTGATTCTTTGTGGGTCAAGCGGATGCTTCATTTAAGAAACTGCAGGATACCCACAACAGATATCTGATGGACAGTCGGATTCACAGCCTAGTTTAAAGCCATTAGACGAGTTTTTGACTGTGTGTTACTAGCAGAAAAATACTTAATAAAGTTTAGCTTCATACAGCTTTTCTTTCATATATCTGATTTTCAGAATTTACCTACAAAGACTGGATTCTTTGCCCAAGGATGGGCACCATGTATTTAAAATAAAATAATTAATATATTGATTATTTTTTTCTATGTAACTTCTCTGTAGGGAGTTAGCAGCCAACTTTGACTTTTGTTCATATGTTTATTATCAGGTTAAATGAATGAAGTAAATATTTCAGTCGTTATATCAATTGCCAGGAGTGCAATAAAAAATGACCTCCATGTGATGTGCTTTTACATGTTCATAATAAAAACTAAACTGTTTTTGTAAGAATGTATGTAGAAATAGGTAGTTTATGTTATATGCATGCTCAGTTATATGTATGCACACATCCTAGAGGTATGATGCCCCAGCAGGACTCTTGAGCTCCGGTGTTTGGTTAAAAATAAATAAATAAATCTTTCTGAGTAGGTACAGTTGAAAGTAGTAACAACATCTTTTTCTTTAACTTGGCTGTTTCATTCAATTAATATTGTAAATGGAGGCGTACCCTGCGGTGCTAGAGGGAATTATGAAAGGAAAATATTTTCCTGAAAATACGTTAAGATTTGAGGCCATTGTATTCGCTCAGGTCTTCAAGGAAACCCTTGTATTGACTTCAGTACCTACAGGAATGTAACAGACTTTAGCTCTTTCACAGTAAAAAACCCCAAATCTGGTTTGGAAAAAAAAAAAAGTACTTCATGTCACCCCTTTAAAATAGTATTCTCAAAGATCTTTATTTAAACTTAACAAACTTCTCATTGATGCAGGTAGTAGTACTGTGCCAAGACACAGGGGGCAAAGGATTTGCCTACTGTGCAAAGGATGTACCCAGATTTCTGACTGCTACCTTTGCCTCTCACTGCAAACTTCACTTAGCTTTAATAGCAGCACTTGTCTCATTAGGCAGAACATTTTAAAACCATTTGAGGGACTGCTACCTTTGCCTCTCACTGCAAACTTCGCTTTAATAGCAGTACTTGTCTCATTAGGCAGAATGTTTTAAAACCATTTGAGAACTCTGAAAGATGACTGATATTGTGAGAGACTGCCTTTTTCACTGCTGTTTGTAAAAGTAAATGTTTTGATCAATATTTATGTAGAAATTAATTTTTTGTTTATTTTTCAATATTTTGTTTTATATTCGACAGCAAAAAACATAACTGAGTTTTAATGTTGCAATAAACATCTGCAATGAAACCTAATTCTTGGTTTTTTATAGTCTGGTGGAACACCACCAGCTTTTATGCAGTGATATAGATGTCACTCTGTATTTCCAGTTAATCGGTTTCAGATAGACCCTGAATTTCATATATGAACAGTGGACACAAATAGAGAATACTACTTTGATTGAATAAACAGGGTCTGGGAGACTAATGTGTCATGTAGTCCTGTCTTCTAATTTGTAAAATTTCCTCATATTACAAGCCTTTGGTTTTTAGCTTTGTTCATTTGTGTTGGGATTCCAGCATAACCAATAATCCAGACTGCTTGATATCCCCTATAAGTCAGTTTACTTACTGCTGGTATCTCCTATCTGGCAGCTTAGGAGATATCAAACCACACTTCAATAAAGGATCCTACATTTTTTACTGACTGCATCTTTTTCAGCTGTCAGAGTCTTTTACATTTGCTATATACCTATTCTTTGCTTTTATTAGGGTGTAGCATTGTGGAATAATGCTTTATTTTTTCCTTCTTCCATGTATTTTTCATATTTACCCTCTTGTTGCAACTACAGGCTGCTTTTATAAGTTTCAAATTTGTAATCATTCTGGAGAGACCTTGTCTTCTTTTCCTTCTCCCTACGTCTCCCCTAACCATGTGTAGCAAACCACCCTCATATTGGCATGGTAACCTCTCTAAATGTCTCTTTTATAAATCTTTCATTCTCCTAAATGCTTCATAGTGAGGAAAATTGGCTTGCAAGCAACCTTGCCCTCACTGTACTCAATAAGACGCTGCATGTATGCACACTGCTTCTGAATATCTTTGCTAAAAAAGCTCCAAATCTTATATTGCAGAACTTGCAAATCACTGGTTCATCTCCAGTTTACATCCTTAATTATTAAGATATGTAGCCCTTATAAACTGTGCAGGGAAAACCTGAGGAGTAGAAATCGAAATAAATGTAAAGACATTCCCTGATTCTGTAGCCTGTCACTGATCCAGTTTGAACCCAATTGCTAACAGGGACTACTTCAGAAATGTATAAATGTTAGATAAGAACACCACCAAATTAGACTGGAAGGGGAAGAAACTAGATGTTGCTTATCTCCTTTAAGGACTTGGGGTCTTGTACAAGTTAATTACAAAAGTGAATTTTCCATCAAACAGATGTTTATTTCAATCCAGGAAAAGTTTCTTTAGCAGAGATGTCCACCATTTGGAACAAAACCACTACAAAGTGATTATGCCACCTTATTGCTTAGATATCCTCATATATCTCTTGTTATTCTAGTTGAGTACTACATTCAGACAGAGTTTGCCAATAAAGTTTATTGTAGGAGCTAAGTGTCAATATCTGTAGTACCCCCCGCCTAGGGTGCTTGTAATTAAAATGCCACAGATAGTCTGGGAGAAGCATGAAAATTTGATGGCAAATTGATTTCAGGTTCATCTTGAAATTTGTCCTCAGCTGGACTCAATACTGCTGGCAGACATTGGATGGCTTTTGTCAAAAGGGTTTGCTGGGATGAGACAGAGATGCCTTGATCTGAATATTAAATACAGTGCTCTGCTTATGACAGTTTGCTTTCTGATAACTTGTTTCTTTTTTATGTACACTTTGTGATGTGGGGAACGTTTAGGGTGGCATCACTGTTTTACTTAAGCAAATATGTTGCTCACAAATATTTTGCAACACTAAAGAGCAGACTTACAATATTAGCTTCAAACATAAACATACAGCTTCAAAACTTCTGAATTCTATAGATGTTCCCAAGATTAAGCTGAGCTACACAAAGAAAAGGTGTCTCATAAGGTAATAGGTAAAATTTGCATCAGGGATGGTGTTGGAAGAGGGAAATCCCATATAAAGTAATCTTTATTTAAAAGGAAGAACTTTTTTTTTTTTATCAAATAGTTTCATTTATAGAGAAAGTGCTTGCAGCAAATATAAAATAGTTTTTAAGTTAGATTCATATAGTAAGTATAGTATTTTCACAGATCTGTTCTTAGCAGTAATCTTCTGTTCTAGTATGTATTTGAAACAATCTCGTGATGAGAGAGTTATTTTAAAGTATTTTACAAAATCTGAGCCCTGGTTTATGTCCACAAAATAAAGAAAAGGTTATTTATTTGAAGTGTATTCTGTGTTTCAGGAATGCAACTTTGTTTCATTAATATTATTCCAGAAGTAATTCTGATTTCTTAAAAAAACCCCCAATTTTGCATGTTGTTAATGCCCCAATATTTACTTAAAACCTTTGGTTATATTTTCATTCTTCAAAAACAGACCAGACAACACTTAAGGATGCATTTAAGTTCAGGTGCTGCTCAAAGTGCAGCCACAAAAAGCAGGGTTCTTAAAGAGGGTTGTCCTCTGGGACTGGGATAAGGCAGTTGGGTGGGTATGGCAGGCTCCGTGGTGCTGAATTGCCTCAGCTCCTGTGGTCTCTGGTACAGCTATATAGACACAAACACAGCAGTGACAGTAATGGGGACATGACCATAAGTTTTGTTTTTATTTTTCCTTGACTCACTCATAATGGCACTCTCAGCTGAAGTGATAAGAGAAAATGAGAGTGGGAAAGAAGTGAGAGGGAGAAATACAGTAGGGTAAGAGTGGCTCCTGCAGGCTGTTGATCTTCCACCTGTGGAAGAATTAAGTGAAGGCTTATCACGACCTCCTGACTAGGTCAACTCCATTTGGATTGCCATAGAACTTCACAAATTTTGTAACAGCTTCTTCCGTCCTTTCTTTTCACCTCATTGTGCTAGCATGTGGAGAAATACTCAAGTGGTATGAGTGGTTAAATATAACTTAAACTAATCTCATCTCAATATTTCTCTATACCTGAATGTTATTTTGACTTACAAAAGTCAAAAAAGTGATTTTGGACTTAGCTGGAGATCTTTTAGTACTACTCCTATGGGAAATGAACTAGTGTGGTTATGAGGAAAATTAGACCTGGATAGTCTAAGTTTAGCATTCTTGTAATACCTGGACTGTTCTCTCTAAACATTTGATACTGCATTCTTCCTTTTCTCCTTCTCCTCCCTGCAATATTTAAAACTAAAATCATAATCACCTATCACACCAGAAGGAGGCTCTCTTAGGTGCCTGAGATCCAAACCAGTCTTACTCATTTCAAATGGTCAATTTATTTCCTCCTTTCCTGACACTAGTGAAATTTTTTTTATTTTTATTTCCAGCTATGATAGATTTGTTCACTTGGTAAATATTATATGGTACAGGAGTCTTTATTTTTTCATATAATCTTTGTTTACAAAGTCAATACAATCACTTGGAAAATATGTAGCAAACACTGCAGTATATTAGAATCTTGTGTATTGTGTTTGCTGTAGGTACAAATTCAATACAGCAACTCTCCAACAATTGACATGTCAAGTAATATATCAACCGTTGGTATATTACTTTTTGCTCATCCTATTACTACTTATCAAAACCAGCTCACCACCCACACTCCTCTTCTCATTAAGGACTATTGCTTCAGGATGCTGAGCAGACTCAAGTCTTGCTGATGTTAAGTGCAGATTCTCAGAAACCTTAGTGGACATGTCATGCTTGTAACAAAACTGGATCCCAAATCAGTTGTGCAAAAATCACACAGAGACAAAACTGAATTTTTAATGAAGACAATTATTCTTTAAAGGTTCTTGAAGGAAAATTAATTTAAATGAACAGTAAACAATTTCCATACAAAAAATTTCCTACATGTAATAGAATAAATGTAAGTGAAAAGGGACTTTTACATATTTCAAAATAATTTTGCTGTTACTTCTGTCTATATACTTTTCCTGCGCATATGTTCTTAGTCATTTCTCTGAATCATTAATTATCTTGTATGCCATGCAAGACAGAAGAAAAATGAATTGTAAATTGGAGTGATGTCAAGTGACCTTTATTCTGTTCCCGACCTGGGCTTTGACCTGTTTGAGTGACTTTGTACAAATGAATTTGTATCTTAGTTTCTCAGTTTTACTTATATATGACTGGAAAGCAAGTCAATTGCACTTCTATATTTTATAGAATGGTGAATATAGCTGGTCACTATATTCAACATTTAGATAGTGATATTCATTTTTTTTTTCAAGACACAAAGTGTGTGTCCAAAAAAGGGCAATGAATCTGGTGAAGGGGCTGGAGAACAAGCCTTATGAGGAGCGGCTGAGGGAACTGGGGTTGTTTAGTCTAGAGAAGAGGAGGCTGAGGGGAGACCTTCTCACTATCCACAACTACCTGAAAGGAGGTAGCAGTGAGGTGGGTGTGTGTCTTTTCTCCCAGGTAACAAGTGATAGAACAAGAGGCAATGGCCTCAAGTTGCACCAAGGGAGGTACAGGTTGGATGTCAGGAAATAATTCTTCACTGAAAGGGTTCTCAAGCACTGGAATGTGCTGCCCAGTGAGGTGGTTGAGTCACCAGCCCTGGAGGTATTTAAAAGATGGCAAGATGGGGTGCTTGAAAATATGGTTTAGTAGTGGATAGGTATGGTTGGACTTGATGATCTCAAAGGTGTCTTCCAACCAGGTGATTCTATATGCTGCATTTTAAAATTTATTCTTTTGTTGACTGCTGACAGGACTATTTTATGCCTCCTTGCATTTAAAGACTTACAAAACACAAGGGCCAAGAGATGACATTTTTTCTTGATCTTGGATGCAAGTCATATTTCATCTTGTCCAATTACAGCACTTTTAGATTTCATTGTATTGTGTGACAAAATGATGATACTAATATGACATATATTTATTAGAGGTAAAAATACCCTTATTTTTGTATATGTCATTATTCTCCTTTCTTCTTCAAAACTGTGACAGGGAAGTAGTGTCTGGCAGTTCTCATAGGGAAGCTAGAATATATGCTTGCCACCAGACTTGATTAGTGCCCACAGACTGATGGAATTTGACATTTTGAGTACTGAGTAGGTTTTTGCCATCAGACACAGTTGAACAGTGTTGGTTTGATGGCACAGTCTCTAGAAGACAGTTCCTATTATTAGCAGCTTTGTTGTGTTGAAGTTAGTTTACTCGATCCAGGTTGAGACACTTTCACCACCATCAAAGCCCATGATTTTGAAGTATTTATTTGTTTAGAAGTTATTTAGGACAACAATTTTTTCCAGGTCAGTCAAGAGTATTTGCATTAAAACTTTAGAAGGAAACATGGTGATATAATATTATATTTAAGGATATTTAGGTTCTTTTTCAAGCTGTCACAGCTTTTCCATATATCTTTCAATTGCTTTGCTGTCATTCTAATGCCTCCCTCCTCTTTCAAACCCTATGAAAAAAATACCTAAAGACAGGATGGGATGGAAGTTTAATAACTGGCAGAATGAACAGATATTTATTTACTATTTTATTACTATGATTAACTGATATATGGACATGAAACACAGTAATAATTGGAATGTTCACCTCTATATGGCTCTACATTGGATACTGAGCAATAGCAAGGATCAAAAATATTTTCAGTTTTTTTTTTCAGTTATGTATGGTTCTCCCCAATAAATCTTTGCATGCATCCTTGTAATCACACTTCTGATTTTTTTCTACAGAACAGCAATAATTAAGCTATCCAGTGCTCTTTGAATACAATCTCATTACTCAGTGTACAATGTCATTACTATCTTTGAGCCCCTCCCTGCCTTCAAGAGCTATTACATGACCTCCAGATCTCTCTTAGACTCCGTGTATTACCATTAGAAGACATCCACACTGGGAAATCACTCTGTTCCTGTTTTTGATTAATATTTTATCAGGCACGAGAGGAAATGGTATTCTTTAGCAACACTAATAAGTAATTGAGCAGATGAGATGCTACTGCTACTTTGAAAAAGCAGTATGTTGAGGCTGTAAAAGAACAGCTTTAGATATAACTTAAGATACAAAATGGAAAAAAAACCCAGAAGGTGCTGTCTACAGTGAACAATCATTAACAGTATCAGCAGAAAACGAATAGTAATACTGTCATTGTTAGCAATAGGTTGTCAAAACCATGGTAAAAGTGTGTCTTATTCAAATTGGTGTTCAGAATATATTTTCACAGAAGTGATTGATCCATTGACTTTAAATAAATTGTAAAGGGAGTCAATGAAAACCACATACAATAGGCAGTGAAAACTGATAGTTGTTAAACAAAGAAGTTGCTTAAAGGCTTTTTCAGCTGCTAGTTGGAAACATCAGTCATTATACTATCAACAAATATTTAGGACTGGCATTTTAAATGCTTATTAGCTACTCTGGAGTTATGTATTGTGAACTGAAGGAAATGGTTAGTGGTATGAGCAGTTGTCTTTTCAGTAAATAATGCACTTGACAAAACTGTTGTCATACCTGTCTGTTTCGCTGGCTCAGGCAGAAAAGTCTTCATTTAATGTTTTATTTCATTTTAGTATATTTTCCTGGGTCACTTTTTCATGAGTGAAAAAGCTAAATTTGGGCGGCTCTGTCACACCATTGGATCATAAAAATTGTATTGATTGATATACTTAGGAAGAAACACATGTGCCTGTGATGAATTGTGTTTTATCAAGGTGAGTGAAGTGAAGACACGAGAAAAATATGTCTTAGACATCTAAGATTCACTATTTCTTCCTGTTTCCCCCAACAAGAATATAAGCCTTTACACTCTTACTGGAAAGGATATTGTGGAGAATGCTAGCAGTGAAGTCGTGATGTTGGTGTGATGATTTAAGATCTCTGTCATCCAGTAATTATTTCCTTTAGAAACCCTATAGGAAATTTCCAGGTATGTGATGTTACTGTCTTTATGTACTATTGGTGCAGTCCTTGGGGTATTTATAACCAGGTATTACTTTTAAACCTTAAATTATAATCCAGTGAGAATTTATATTGTCCCCAAAACAGTAGAGGAGAGGAATAAGATGCACAACAGTAAATCCATTAGTCCTTGTGGTTTCATGAACACTTCTGCCTAAACGATGCATGAGAAGTTATTTATTTTGAGTTTTAAAATCTACAGGCCTTAACAGAGATCACAAACAAGAAATACGGAGTAATGGATTAACTATCTGGTTATAGTAATTAAATAATGTGCATAAAATATGAAATAAAAAACCCTAGGAATTACTATTACTTTATTCCCCAAAGTGAGAGAGACGTGTGTATGTTTATGTGTATGGGGACTACTCTGTATCTTAATGCTAGGATTAATGCTAAAATGGAAGTTATGAATTAATCATGGGATTTAATTTACCAGAATTATTTTTTTTTGGCATTGAGCCCCTGTAATTAGCATCTTAAACACAAGTGGTTTTGGTGATCTTTATGACAGTCAAAGCAAAACCTTCTGCCATTAATTTCTTGAGAATTGTTTAATGGGCAAGAGCTAATTTTGCAACTAGATTTGAAAATGAAATGTGTTCATTTAATGTGATGGGTGATAATGGCCGCCTTGCTCGTAAGTTGGTTTCATTTCTTTAAGCTCATTGGATTTAACATTCACACTTAAAACTTTGGAGAACAACTTGGGCAAAAAGAGGAAAGGGTTTGTTTTTCATTTTTCTTTCATGTGTTTTATATTTTAATGGGAAGTAAGCTTTATTCAAAGACAATCATATTAGGTTAATCATCATGTGACTTCACTGCTTAGAAGCCAAAAGTCAGGTATAGAATCATAAAATCATAGAATGATTTGGGTTGGAAGGGACCTTAAAGATCATCTAGTTCCAACCCCTCTGCCAGCAGCAGGGACACCTTCCACTAGACCAGGTTGCTAACATCTGACATGTTCCAGACTACAAGTCAGCTCAGATATCAACTGGTCTCCTAAATCTGGGTTTGAAGCGGGAAATGAGGCTATTGTTCAAGAGTATTTTGCTGACAATTAATCAGATTGATTTCTTTAATATCTTTAATTAAAACTATTTTAAAAAATAACACGTGAATTTTTATGTTGTCTTAGGTTGGTTTTTCCCCCCCTCAATATTTAGCCAGAGGCAGAAATCATTCAGTTATCCCATATACTTTACTACTGCCTACTTCAGACACAGTCAGCAGTTTTTTTCTGTCCTTTGGAATTTGCCAGCTATGTGCTGTTGGCTACCAAGAGCTAGAAACTGTTATTCTAGTGGCAACTAACAGCAACTATATAATATATTTTTCCTTCCCCTAACTGTTAATAGAAAATGAGAGGATGACAGGTTTATCCAAATGAGAAATCTTGTTTTTCCGTTCAATTCCCCTGGGTAAATCATACTTCGTATTACACGGGTGCACCTGAATGGCCAGCAGTCATAGGTCAAAATCTTCAGCTTGCCACTCTTAATTTGCCTAATAGGAAAACCAACTTGCTGGCACACTTGGCATGGTGGAAAGCGTTAGCCACTGTGGAGGGGGCCTGTAAGTCAGATGTTAGCAGAGTATCTCAAAAAGGAATCAAGAATGGGAGTTTGTGATTCTGACCAGGATATACTGCTTCCTCCATTTTTTTCTACTGAGAAAAAGTGGAAAAAACCTAAAACCGTGTGCCCTTTACAACTTTTAGAGATCTCTACCTGAATGGCTCCCCTGATTGTAAGAGCATTTGTGCAGACTGGAGTAGGGCTGTGGGTACCTAAATGGTAGGAATAGAGGCCTTGAGTGCTCAGCCATCTTTTTATACTGGTTTGTTCTGTTGCTGCTCCTCTTCACTGAGTTAAACTGTTTTTATTTTCAGCTGTTTGGAGGGTACCAGCAGTACCAAATGATATGCTCTTTCTCCCTCTACCAGACTTTCCTCCCTATTAAGCTAATTTTCCTTTTATTGTAGTAATTAGAAAAGGGCTTTGATCACAAATTCCGTCTTTCTCAAAGTTCAGAAACAAAATAAATTGTGCTTGGATCTTGGACATTAGTGTGCATGCCTCAGATATAAATGGTAAACAGTATTTCTTTACCCCATCTCTCACAACCATGTGAGAGCTCTGACTTGCAAGCCCTTACTCTGAGACTGCAGTAATTTCATTAGCCGAAGTGTAATTACATTATGAGAAGAAACAGTCTCCAATTTCATGACCTCCTCTGTTTTCTCCCTAGTGTGCCATAATCTAGATAAGTCTAGATTTAGTTTTGGGTTTATTTCTATATTTAAAAATAATGTGGTCTCTTGCAGACGTGAACTGGGTATGATGAAGAAAATGAATCAAGGTAACTTATGAGTTTAATGCTTGTGCTTCTTTCAGATAGAAACCTTTATTTTTTTATTTTTTTATTTTACTAAACCTTAGCTATTATGTTTGTCACAATTACGGAAAGGAGAATTAACAAGAACAATAGATGGGAAAAGAATGATACTTATTGTTATGAGAGAGTTAATTGTGGTTAATTGGTGTGTTTCTTGAGTTGTAGCTACACTATCCCATGGGGCTGCACACCAGACTATCGCCGGTGACAGTCAGGGCACCACGTGATATTAATTTCTCTTTTTCCTTTAACAGTTTTTGAATCTTCTCTTCCCTTTCAATAGAATCACATTTTACAATGAAATACATAAATATTTACTTTTTGTCCAAATCCCTACATGTTGTAAAAACCATAAAAGAAATGATATATGCAATATAATTTTCCTGGCTTCTATTGGAAGTGTATAATCTTAGGATTTTCAAAAGCATCCAAGAGATGTCCAAAGTATGTGTGAATTAGAGTTTGGACATCAGTCTGGCATAATGACTATACTTCTTGATACTGTCCAAACAGCAGATTTTTTTCATAGCAAATTTGACTTAGATTTTGAAAAGTGCAGATCATCTGTAATTGATCCCAAAGTCTACGGGAATTTTGCTTTATTGCAAAATATTCAGTAACTGCTCTTGAAAGCTGTGAAGTACATTACGGGTTTCTGTGGGCCAAATTCTAACACCATTATCATACAGAATGACTCTTCTGCTCCAGTGCTGCTCTCTAAATTTGAAATTCTATCTGAGATAAATGATTTTTTTTTTGTAAATGTCTCTGTCTATAGTAGCCATATATATTGGTGCAAGATGATCTTAGGTTGCTTTATTTAAAAATATGTGAGTAAATATAAAATTTTAAATAATCTAGTTTATATTCACCTTAATAGTCTTGTAAAAAAAAATCCTATCTGTTTGCATTCTAGAGAATTAGAAATTAGAGACAAAGTAGTGACAGGCTTCCATTTCCTGTTAATTATTAATGAAAAGAACTATGCAAATACCAAAGCAAAAAAAGTTTTAATGTCTTTGTCCCTAACCTGCAGCTGAACTGCCTACGATTGTGATTGCTTGTGACTTACAGACAAGGTTGATTGGGTCAGTATTTAGTTTGGAGACCTCCCATGAAGACCTGAACATCTATTGCTTGTTGCCAAAGTGACTTTATCCAGACATAATGCTAGGTGCTGAATGAGGTCTGATATAAAACCAGGATTTTGGCTTCCTACATCAGTCTTGTCTTTTTTTTTGGAGAGCAGAGTCATCCGCTCTACATTCTAGCCAAAGTTTTCTTTTGGTTTATTGAATGTAACCTGCCAATTTTTTTCACTGAATTTTCAACAGGAGTATATACTCTTGATTTCAAAAGCCAGGCTTCATTATGTTATTGAAACCTTTTAAGCATCTGCTTGCTTCTACTCACTATAGACTACTGCATTTGAGGTGACAACTGGCTTGAAAGAGTGAGTTCTGGGCTACAGTCTGACAGGTAGAAGCACTCCATTTGAGACGTGCTTTATGTGCTTTGTGTGATGAAGAACGGGACCATTCTTGATAGACTGTAATTTTTAATTGATCTCACATGATGAGAAAATTTAGACATTTTATGTCCTATTTATTTTTCAACACTTAATTAATAAAGCAGAAGTTCTTATATACCTGCCTATAGTTTCCAGGATTCATTCAGCTATTAAAAATGTATTTTGTTTCATCTCCAAAGCAGTGCATTGACATGCAAGTGTGAACTTAAGTGTGTGCACCGATGGTATGACTGCACCATTGTAATGAAGATGAAATGACTGTAATGATGACCTTTCTGTGCCTTTGTCTATACCATGCCCTTCTCTTTAACTGAACACCTTTCAAATGAACATGTTCTGAACTCTTGAACTGTTCATTCTGTTCACTGAGCTTATTGCTCAATCTGCAGTTTATCATTATGTGTCTCCAAAGACTTTGTGTTTCCTTATATTTGACATCTAGATGGAATTTTTCATAACCCTTTACTAGTCATAAATTGGATTGTTAGGGGATTAAGTTAATCTTGTTTCTTTATAGTAGCCTTGGATTTTTAAAGCCCTAATTTAGGGGGGTTTCTTTATTTGTTACTCTCCAATCTGCAAGCATGGAAAAAACCTCTACGCCATAAGATTCTGTATTGCTGGAATTATTTATTTCTGCTCATTTTGAAGTGAACCGTACCTAAGAGGTACACTTGAAAAGTTGTTTTGTCATGTTTTTCCCATATTACTATTTCTTCCTTTCTATCTAAATAACAGCTCCTGAAAATGACCCAAAGCAGTGCATCATCAGATAAGCAGCATGTCAGTGAGTAGATTGCAGAAGAATGTGTATTTTTCTTGTTCCATTGGGAAGGGAAATAGGAAAAAATGACTTGCCACTTGCAGAAAATTGTTATGGTGTGCTAGTCATATCTTAACTTTTGCTTTCTTTATTAGAAGATACTACTACAAACAATTTGTATACTTTTTATTAACTAGTTAACAGCTTATATTAAAAATGAAAGAAGGGAGACAAAACCCTACACATTTTAAAGAGTCCTTTGAAGTTTATCGTTGTCTGGTAGTAATGTAGCAGGTAGTATTTTTTATTTCATTATTTTAAAGACCTTTTTTCAATAAAATTAAATATTATGCATTATAAGCTGTGTGATAAATTCAAACAATAGAAAATTATTTCTGGTATCCTGAGAATTATCAAACTGTTCTGTATTAAGATAGTGGTGTCAAGATTTGCAAAATACCACGAATAGTAATATGGTGCGTATCAGTAAGTTTGGTCATTGAAGCCAGTTTATAGTATGTGGAAAGCATAATACTTGAAAAAAGAATATTACTTTAAAAGAAGTGTTTGTATTTAAGCCACACACATTTATTTCTTTAACAAGTAAATTTCTTTAGCCTTCTTTCTCCAAAAGGTTCAGAATTGTCAGGCTGGTTTTAGAAGATGAAAAATCTTGAGGAGTTCCTTGACCTCTTTTATGATCCCTCCATCCCTAAACTCCATCAATGAGTTGAACTCTGACACTGAGAATGGCGAGATGTGATTCTTCATCTTGATGTCATAAAACCCCACAGTCTGTTCTAGGCATTTCAAATTTTTTATTTTTTCATTCTAATGTAGTTCTTGTCAGCTAGTATCATACATAAAGGGTGAGTCTCTCAAAAGCTCTTATTTAACTCTGTCTCTAGGGAAACCTTTGGAAAAACATTAATGGTATTTGACCATTATTCTGCTTATTTTCTTCTGTTTTATTCTATTTATTGATTGAATCATTGCTTCAATGCCACACAAACCATCCCAAAAACTTTAAAATATAATTTGTTAAGCTTCACATTATGAAAAATATTATAATTCTTATTTTCATAACAAATATTTATGCAGATATGCATGTGCATAGTTATTAGAAACAATAGGAAGGCATAATATTGCTTTAGGAAATCAGTATTGTCAGCTGTGAAAGGAAGACATGAGGCAGAGAACAAATGAAGTCTGACTAGGTGAGGATAAGAAAATGTCCCTTGTATATTAGAAGCCATTTCAGCCTTTGTTCTAGGCCAGTACTTCCAACAAGGAAAGGTGCGAGCTGAAGACTATGGCACTTTGTATTTTGTCTCCCTGCCTATTTGATGCTCTGTTAAGATAGAGAAAGATATTACCTGCTGATGTGTTAGATACTTCATTTTTAAATGATCATAAATTTTTGCCAGCACTTAATAAGAGTAGGTTTACAGTGCAGAGGAAAAGCGAATGTACCAAACTGGTGGGACACTTATGGAAGAGGAGATATTACTGTACAAAGAAGGACTGAAAACAGTAGGATTGCTTATATGTGAAGCAGCTCATAGATTGAGAAATTAGGTTGATTTTCAAAACAATAGTGGAAAGACTATCATTTGAAATCTTTCATCTATATTTCTAGTCCTAATAGAAATTGAGAAATGTAGATTTTAAAATGTTAAAAGGAAAAAAAAAGGCTCAAAAGATCTATCAGCTTGTGGAACCCATGGCTGTATATAAGGCCAAGCATTTAGGAAATTCATAAATAAATTAAATACTGATAACAAAAATACACCAAACAATGCAAAATATTGACTAAAACTCATTTTTAAAAAATAGTCATTTAGCTTAATACTGCAGCTTGCAGAACTAGCCATTTTCAGAGAATATAATGTTTGTCTCATAGTAGACCACTGACTGGTTAAATCCTTATGAGGAGTTCCATCCATCTCTGTTTTTGCTTGTTTACACTAGGGACAAATGATATGTTTATTTTGGATATATAAACTTGTTAATTTTCTTACTACACTTTTCCATCAGCCCAGCTGATGATAGTATTTTATGACTGTATTTCTCAAAGTTTAGGTTTAGAAGACACTTACGTTTCAGTTCTAAATTCTGTAGAGACTTCTCGTATTACTAATATGAAACTAAATGGCATTAAGGCAGCATTCACTATTTCCAAAGCAGTTTACCACTGTGACATTAATTTACAGTACTGAGCATGGTGGAAAGTTTCATCAAACTAAGGAGTTAGTTTTGATTTGTTACAGCACACAGTGGGTGTTCATAGCATATGTTTTTATTTAATCCTTCAAAGAGTTTTCAGGAAATAGCAGCTAGCATGTGATGAAATAATATAAAGAGACATTGCTAACATTTTAGCATTATATGGATCATTATACTTCATACACTTTGGAATTATGCTACATTATATTTATGGTTTCACTTTGTTCTTGCAAGCCACATTCTGCTTGGTTTTATGAAACAGCACATGGCTGGAAAGGAGTGCAGTGGAGCTAATGAGGGTCCTGTCCTAACTTGCAAGAGATTAAGCAACTCCCTCAAAAGATATTCTGGGTTTAGAGCAAAGGCAGAGTTGGAAGAAGTTGGAAAGAACATGTCTCTCATTTAGTCGGGAATGCATCAGTTCTGCCATGCACGTTCCATGTCGTAGCAAGAGTTGCACAGAGTTGTTCCTTGGTATTTTGTGATTTAATTTGTGACTGCTCATTAAAATATGATAGGTCTCCTTAATGTCTTGTAAAAAAGGAAAGAAGTACAGTACCTAAAGAGTAGTAACTACTGATGTGGCGACTACGTGGAAATTCTCTTCAGATTCCCTTGTAGAAAGTTCAGCATCAGAATAGGGAAGAGGCTATGAGTAAAAAGCACAAATATGATTTTTTGTTAAGTACTCTACTGCAACAGCCTTTGGTAGTGCCACCTCATGGTTTCTAATGCATTTGCCCTCAAAATTCTTCTGAGTGAGAGAGTTACTGGTGTCCACTATGGGAGCTGTGGTGATGATTTATTCCATGTGTTTTTAGAAATTTAACTGATGTACCTTAGTTAAGGGCTTTGTCTTCCTCTATGGCTATTTAGTCTCTAAAAGACAATTCAGCACATCTGTGATTCACATACCTTAGTTAAGTGTGTGAAACAAAGTGGGATGAATATGGCCCAATTTTTAGACTGTGCAGTACCAGAGATTTGGATTAGGGGATCTGATTTCATGGTCCCCCCCTTGACCACTTGGCATTCCTTATTTTCTTCATTGCTGGGGGCAGCTGTTGACATACTTGGTTTCTTGATTTAAAGAGGGGGGGTGGGGGAAATTATTACATACATGGAGTTCTTTTCTCCAAAACAAGAGTCTCAAACTTTTCTACTTTTCTTTTCTTTCTTTCTTTCTTTTTAAAAAAAAAAAAATAAAAAAAAAAATAATCAAATATCTCATATATTACTGACATGACTTGGACAAGTGGGTAAGTTCATCTGCATATCCAGTAGAAATATTCACAGATTTATTAACAGCTCAGTGAACAAAGGCAAACTTTCCTTTGAGCAATATATGGACAATTAGTAACCTGGAAAATGCACCTCTGGATGACTCTGCTGAGAGACTGTGTGTCTATAGTTGTTACAGGTGTAGGAAGCTCTTAGAGCTCAGGTGGCAGTAGACCAAAAATTACTTCAAGGTAATCTGCAATAAATTGTATTTTAGTACTTAATGCCTTACATACACCAAGACACTTAAAGTGTGCTTTGGATCATATAATCTCTATTACTTTTACCCAGTCTATGACATTGATTTGGTAACAAGATGGGCAACAGGGCAAATGTCTGTACTGCTTCCTTTCAAGCTTTTGTTTTGATTTTAGAAAGCAAAATAGGTTGTTTTTTTTTTAAAATGGTGAACTGACAGCTGAGGAATTTGAAGCTTCCTTGTACTTAAAAAACAAATAAATAAAGAAAACAGAAAAAAGAGACTGAGAAAAAGATGCGGGGGGAGGAGGAGAAAGTGCAATGGGGATAGGAGTAGCTAGCTGAAATTCTATGGTCTGAGTTAAGCAGCAGGTCAGATTAGATGGTCACAAAGAGCCCCTTTTGGCCTTAACAACCATAAATTTTTGAAGCATAGTGCAGGCTTCCCAGCACTGCAATTTCATTCTGACCTGAAGGGGTGAAAGGGTAAAGCCTCCTTACGCATTCCCTGCCTCTCCAGCAGCCTGAGCCTGCCTGCTCTCTGTGATGTGAAAAGCTGTCTGGTAGGAGCTGGACTGAGACCATAACTCATTTCACAGTAGCAAAATTACATCTGCTGTATGATAATCACTTCTAGTTGCTGGTCACTCTTAGTGTGTTCCAGCTAATAACAAGGAGGAGGTGGTCTCTGTCCCAAGGCTAGTTCCATGAGCTGCTTCCTTTATGATGATGAAGACGAAATGATGTATTTAGGCAGACTTTTCACATTCCACTTCTCCTTAAAATGGTCTGTTGCGTTTCCAGTTACTGAATAACTCGTATTGCTACAGGTGTATTCTTCTCACCTCTGTTGTTTCTTTGTGTTTTCCTGGCCATGCTGAAAATCAGTAAGTCAAGTTGGTCCTGTGCCGTTATTAATTTTGAAAACTAACCCTCAGTTTCACCTCTGCGTTTCCTGCTGGTCATTCTGTCACATTTTCTGTTTGCTGCTATTTAGCCCGTGCTTAAACAGTTTGGACAGAAGGTCTTTTTCAGAGGGAAGCTCTTTTCAACATCTCACTCCTTATGTGAAATTGTATGAAGCAGCAAGATGGTATCTTGTCAGTTCAAAATATTAACTTGCTGGAAGCTGTAGGAGTGATGTCTTTAATGCCATCCAGACATACTGTTCCAAAACAGAAATTCTTCACTCAAGTGTTAACAGTTTTCTGCCTCTTTGTGCCATAGAAGTTAGGAAAAACAAGCAGAGGTTAGGACTCAAGACCCCATTAACAGTTTTTGATATGTTTAAGCAATGATGAGGCTGCTGACTTGACCTTAGTACTGGCAATAGCAAATAAAAGTAAAGATAAAAGACATTGCTCAGGGGAAAGCAGGGGTTTGAGTGGTTGGTTCCAGGTTTGTAGCCCTTTCTCCAAGTCTTAAACAAAACCTGTGTGTCACTTAGGCGTTGTCTGGGTTTGTCTTTCATGGAACATGGTGAGGTTAGGGTTTCTATGAACAGTCTGGCAGCTTGGTCTGTTATGGTTTTGATTTTTTTTTTTTTTAACCAAATTATTTTGTGTAATAACTATAATGTTAATGGAACTATATGTTATGGTTGAGTTAAGATTTGTCAGTTTGAAAATAAACGTCTTGGCTTCATTTTGACATTTGCCTTTCAGCATCAGTCCGTTAACCTGTCACACACTATAATTTCATTAAAACCATCATTTAATTGTAAGTTAATGTACAGCTATCTTTTATAGAAGAGCTTTACATACTGCCTGAATAATTTCAATACAAATTTTCAACTGATACGATTGAAATAATATGAAACACTAAATGCCCTCCAAACCCCTGCTTACGAATTCAACACTGAGAAATAAAATGCAACAGCTACATTACTGTGCCACTACAACAAGGGGAAAGTTTTTAAAATTATAATAAAAGGAAAGAATAATGACATAGATGTGTATATATATATATATATCTATGTGCATCTACCTGCAGCATTTAGACATACTTCATACGTAGTTGGGAGAAGCTTCAATTATTAAAAAAAGGAGAATGAAGATAGCGTCAGCTCTGTATAACTGAAGAAAGAATTAAAATCTACATGCTAATAGCTTTAGTGCCAGTCACAAATAGACTTGTACTTCACGTATGAGATATATAAGGCTTATTTCAAAATAAATTCTAGGTAACATTCGACCTGATTGAATCTTTGGAAGCTGTGTTAATGTATTTGTTCAAGTTGCTTGCACTCAAAAGCTTTTAAACAGAATATCACTATTTTATATTATTCATGATAATGTAATTTCTGTCTTTAATCTCTTCAGGATTTCACATTAAGTCATGATATGCAGTTCAGGGGAATTTGGATCATCCATTAATCATAGTGTCTGTACTTTAGTGTGTCTACTTTTGTCCATCTCTTAAATCAGTCACTTGGCAGCAGCACAGAACTGGGGATAGTCCAAGATGTTTGACTGAAGAGGCCTTATTTATTAAACTTCTTTCCTGCTACAGTATGTATGGATTTATGTAATGTGTGGAATACTGAAAATAAAGTGATAAAAAATCTAGTATAATAACTAAACTTGATCCTCCTAGTGTTTCCACTGGAAACATAGGCGTGGATAAGTATATTAAATGATGACATATGTTTAGTAGAATAATTAGCTAAAAACACCTAGGCTAATACAAAAAAAACCATGAGA
Source organism: Antrostomus carolinensis (assembly GCF_000700745.2). Taxonomy (NCBI): domain Eukaryota; kingdom Metazoa; phylum Chordata; class Aves; order Caprimulgiformes; family Caprimulgidae; genus Antrostomus; species Antrostomus carolinensis. The sequence continues at coordinate 97,974 of NW_010331122.1, read as the reverse complement.
CAAAATTATATAGTCAAATAGTCTCTTGTAATTAAAAATTTTCTATCCATCTGCATACACCAAGGGACTGAATTAAGGCTTCATAAACAATCTAAATCTGTTATTTTCTAAATTTTAGGGTTTTTGTTTTATTCCTTCATTATTTTAATATTCAATGGATGGTAGAAAGATGGAGGGAAGGGTTGAAAACCTTACACAGTTATTAGTAGGTGTTGGATTCTTTCCTTTGAAGTACTGACACTGTCCTTTGAACTGAACTAATCACTTTTAACTGTAATAACGGGTTGCTTTTTTCCTCAACAAACCACCAAAGAGTGATTAGTGATGTATTTAAATTAATTTTTAAAATATTTGTGAAATTAGAACAGTACAGAATCTCAATTATGTATTCAATCCAGTTTTTGAAATAAAGTGAGGCTCCCTATCCCTTTCTACTGCTTTTTCCCCAAAAGTCTGATTTCTTTTTCCTAGGCCCACTCTGACCTTTCTTTCTTTTGTCCTATCTTCTCTCAGCTCCTTCTTTCTGTCTTTCCCATCCCAAGTTATCTCTTTCAGCTTCAGTGTTTTACACATTTTGTTCCACTCTTCTTTCTCATATAACTTTTTGTTCTAGTTTCCTTTCACTCTACCTCTTTCTTGGCTTAGCCACAGCTCTCATTTCCTGCATTTAATATTAAGAGTAGTGGGAGAGAGCTTCTGGCTTTCCCACACCAGCTATGCAGTGGCTTTAGCAAAATGTTTCTGAAAAGTAGCTAGACGTTGTGTTCCTGCAATGGTGGACTGGAATTGGTGACTTATGAGGTCTCTTTTTGCCTTAGGGACTTGGAGGTTTCCCAGAAAACACTTGTAAGATTTTTTTGAAACTTCTGAAAATAATGTATTTTTCCCTTGTTGGCTTTTTGGAAATTATGAAAGCACGTTTGCTGAACTTTCCCACGTAAGTTGTGCCCCACATGGACATCTGTAATAGGAAACTTCAGTGAGAACCATTAGAGCTTGCTAAAGTTGTGAACAACTGTACTGAAGCCTTGAAATGGGAAGTGTCAGACTGACACTAGACTGAACTAGAGACTATGTCATCAGACGTTGTCACCATCATCACCATAAGTAACAACTTTTAACTTAAGAGTTGGACAAAAATTATACTATTGAGTCTTCAGTCCTGGAAATCCATTTATAACTGTTCTGAGTTACTGACTCTAAAAACATTTGTGCATATGCCAAGTTATTTCTCTGAGAGAATGTTTGGAGGTGTGTATATTTAAAACCTGAAGAGAAATAATCAGTTTTCATCTCTGTGTTCATGTTTATAACTAAAACAATATGTGGTATTTTAGCAGTCAGGTTTCTAATTGAACCAAGTTTCTAATGTCTGGACTCAGTATATGCTGTTGAGAACAAAAAATTATTTGAAGTATAAGCATCTATTATACTCTGTGATTTTTATGCACTGAAACAGACCTAATGGCTGAATTGCTGTGTTCTCCCTGATATTAAAAGACAAATGTGCTTTATAGCATGATTTTAGTGAAAGCAGATGAGACTATGGAGGCACAATGGGAATGACTATGAAAGAGACTAAGACCCCTATTTATTGCAATAACAAAGCTCTATGTAAATTTTGCTTTTCATTAAAGCAGAATTAGTTTAACCCCAGTTGTACAAAGGTTATTGTTTTCTACTATTTAGACAAACAACTTCCTACTGTAAATTGTGTTATGATTTATATGAATTTACCTGCTGTCATAAAGGTTCCTCTGGAGAATATATATCCCTCTGTGTCTCAGTCATAATAAATAAGAACTTTTAAAGTAGTTGTAAATAGATTTGTATAACTATATTTATATTGTGATAAAGTTTATTATAACATAAAGTCACATCAAGTATTCACAATTAGTCAAACAAGGAAATTAGCTTCTCTACTTAGTTTTTATACCATTAATAGTAACCACAAAAGTAACTGGTAGGCCTTGTATTCCAGGCACATAGCATACCCAACAGTTACACAGTACACCTGCTGGTAGTGGGTAATGAGCATAATATTTAATGGTGCCACATACAAACATAGTATTTGTGTTTGTATTTGTATACTGAACACGCACAGTCACCTTTTGCTGTTTGTACAAGCCCACTAACACAGAGCACAGGGTGTTCAAGAACGTAGGTTTCAGGGTCTGAAGCATGTGAAGACTGTACATTTATTTTTCATTAGTGACTACTGCTCTTAAACATGTAAATTGGACAATTGTGTGTGAGTAAATGACTTTTATTTGGATGTGAGTCCATATATACATTTTTAACTTATGCTTAGGTTCTGTTAGAGAAAATTTAAACTGTGTAATGCTCTGATGGCATTACTATAGAAGACAGAGCCTGTTTCATATAAACATTAATCTGAGTATGGTAAAAATTGGAGCAAGTGGTCTGGGCAGGTTGTGGAATCTCTGTCCTAGGAGATACTCAAAATGGAACTGGACATGGTCCTAAGCAACCTGCTGCCGTGACCCTGCTCTGAGCACTGCCAACTAGATGATTTCCAGAGGTCTCTTCCAACTTTAGCTGTTCTGTAGCTCTGAAATTCAGGAAATGGTATATACATAACAGTTAGAATCATGTTAAATACTGTATTATATTGCTGCTTATTGCAACACCAATAATAGTTTGACTTTAACTGCTTTTTTAGATCATTCTCTGAAGGATGCTGGACCTACACTAAATCAATGAACTTATTAAATATTCTTGCTTCCCAGTTTAACCTCTCCCTATAGTTATTGCTTATTTGCAGGCAGTTTAGTACAGTCATCATCAAACTCGACTTACCCAAATTGTACAATCTTTCTAAAAGCATTCACGATTTTACTGGGGGCAACTGTCAGTGAATCAGCAGTGAGAGACATCTTTTCCCAGGAGATCAGGATAAATACCTGTAAGAAACTCACCTGCATTAAAGAGAAGGGCACATTGGAGTAAGCGAAGATTTGTTTTCATGATTAAATATGTGTTGTATTAATCTTGGCTTTAAAGGGAACATTTTTCATATTTCAATGTAGTTGCAATGAATTCAGATATCTACTGTGAAAACAGTTGCTATTGGATTTAAAATACCCATCTTTTTTAGATAATCTGGGGTTAGCTAAAGGCTAAATTTACAGATATTTTCTGTGACCTTGGTCAAGTCAGTTTTCCCATGATAAAATTGTGGTGGTATTTACTTAAGTTCTCTGAGTGTTGTTAAGAACAGTTCAAAGCTGCCTAATGAACCTCAGGTCCTACATTTATCTTCCATGTTCTAAAAGGTTCATAAATAGGCCAACAACTCCCAGCTTGTATCCGAGAGAGTTTAGGATTTATAAAACTGCATAGATGTGATCTGTTTCTTCACTGGGAGACCTGGAATGCTTCTTTTTGTTTGAGATCTTGTGGAACTTTCCGAGTTGGTTGTTTTTAAAAGGTTGAGCTTAAATTACTTTGTCAGAATCAGCTATCTGAATAAGAGTACACAGTCCATGCTTATGTTTTTCACATTTAAAGAGGAATGCTTATCTTTGTTATATTTCTTAAGTCTGGAAAAGTTAATTTATTTTAACTTTTTGGTTTTTCAGTTACATGTATTGGAAGAACATTTTGATTTGTTCTATGTTTTCTTGACATATTCAGTATGTGATGCTGAAGTTTAGAAAGTGATTTTCAATGGCATCATCAAATGTCATTGTTCTGTAGGAAAGATGATATATGTGAACACTCATTGCTGCATGGGATTTCTTGGACGGGCATTGAGCCAGTTGTTTTGCTAAGCTGTAAATATTATTTTCAAAACACAGCAAGATTTCTTTGTGGTATTACAGAGTAATGGTGTAACTTACCGTATTTGTGTTTATAATTTGACAAACCTAAAAACATTAGACTTTAGAGATATTAAATAAGAGACATTTGGAGATGTTTTCATAATGTTTTCTGACAGCATTATAATGAAACCAAATTTAGAAGTATCTTAGTATCATAGATTTTTATTGCAATGAAGAGTCAACAGAAAGAAATATGACGTTGTTATTATTGACTACAGTGCATAGTAAAGAAATAAATGCTGTCTTCTGAGGGGGATCCATTATAGTAAACTTTTTTTCTTCCTAAATCAAGCATATGGATATATAACAAAATGTAACTGTATCTTTCAGTGAAATATGAAAAAAGATGGTGATGGAAAGCCATTTTGAATAATGCAAATAATTCTATTTTTCATTCCATTATATGAGGTATCATTTAATTTTATTTAACGTTTCATATTATTTACAACAGGATATTTGTTATCTCAAAATAGTTTGTTGATGAAGTAGAGAGAACTGTGATGGTTAAAAAAAACCCAAAAAAATGTTCAGTAGCACAACTCCATGAGCCAGAGGTCCAGCCAAGCCATGGCTATTAATCATCACCGTCCATTATTTACTGAGGATTCATTCATTGTTCCATAAAGGTATCTAGAGGGTCAATTAGAGACAACAGACAGGATTTTTCAGAGACACAAGAGAGTCAATTAGGCCCTTCTTCTAATTTTCTGCTTTAACAGCAAATGCCAGCCTATCCTGCAACAGATACAGTGGAGTTTAGAATTAAATAGTGTGTATATTTTTTTTAAGCTGTTACTTTGCAGCCAGTATGAATTGGAGTATTGTCAGTCCTTGATCAAAACAAAAGAAACATTTATCACTAGTTGATGAGAAGCACAGATTTGTGTTTTTAGAGTTGGATACTGCAAATGCCCAGAAAATATCTAAGATAAGACAGTCTGTACTTGTCATAAAAGTGAATAATTTGTGTGAAGGTAGGACCAAACACAAATAATATTGCTAAGTACTACCATTAAAAATTAAAAAGCATATGATGCAGAATACTGTTTGTAATTATTTTTGCATCAACTTCTTGCTTAAAGCTCAAAATAAATACTCGATATGAGACCTTAATATAAACAACTACAGTGGCATTCATTAATGCATAGGCAGTTCTTTCAGAACAGAAAGTAGGAAATAACACTAAAATATATCTACACATATGTTTAAATACACAGACACAGATATATGTACACACACCTCAAAAGTCTTACAAAGGAGCAGGAAATTTTGGTAAAATAACTTCACTAGCTTATCCTTCAGCTGAGAACAGAACAGTTCCTCAATAGGTTTAAGACTGCCTATGAACATGAGCACCATATGTGCAATAGCTGTATTGAAGTTACTTTTCTGTCACTGAGTCTGTCTTTCCATGAGAAATGGTTGTTAGTAGTTGGCATACTCCTCTATATGGCTCTGGAAATCTTGGGCTATTTTTCTCCGCTAAACTTTCATTCGATTACATTGCCACTGTTTTTAATGCTGCTGAACTCTGTTTTAACTGAAAACAGCTTCTACGAATATGATGTGTTAGTCTTGTAAAGATTTTTATCTTTACAGATGGGGTTTTTGGAGTGTCTGAGTATTTGATGGTCTCCTGTGAGAGTAAATCTCTGTGTGCTACATCAGTTTGATCCTCATCGTCCTCTGAAACCCCCTATTCTCTGTAGGGTTTCAGTAGAGAGTTCTAACTAATGACTTAGGGCCAAATTCTGCCCTTAGATGCAGGCGTATAATTCTCACTGATTCCAGAGGGACTTCTATGAGCATATCAGAGAACACAATTTTGTTCTTAGCGTGTGAAATTATAGCACAAACGGACAAAAGAATCTCATGCACATTCATCTCAGTGACCCCAAGCATACAGGAACGCAATACTAATCCACCCGCTTTTCTCTTTGCTCAGTTTGTGCTGTTTCTTGTAGATCACCCCAATTCTTCAGCTGTCACTTAAATCTACATTTTTTTATATTGTTCTCTCTTCAGAAGTTTGTTATTGTGGCCCTTCAGTGAAATTAGTGACACTGAAAGTAGCACTAGTAACAAAGACACTTGTAAAGGATGTTTTTTTCTTTCTCTGGGAAATGACGGTGCATGAGCAGTCTTGTTCGTATTCTGTAGGGAATTAGTTTGCAAAGGCAGAAGACAAAGATAGATGTATGAGTGCATGTCTGTGAAGTAGTTTCATAGATACATGTACACAGAGGGAAGAGAGGTGGGCTTGCATCATGCTTTTCCTCTATGACAATATCCTGTGATGGAGCATTTTGCCTACACGTGAACAGAACAGATAGCTCCTCCTTGTATCATTCAATTTCTAGTTCTACTCTCAGGTTTTACCGTCAGCACTGTCCCTTTTGGATTCTTTATAGTGAAATAAATCAGTTGTTAATTCTTTTTTTTCCCCTACTTTTAATTTTTTGAGCAAACTCTTCCACATTGAAGGCTTCTAATTATTTTAGTACTCTGTTTTCAGGAACAGAACTAGTATTGCTCTGGAGACATAAAAATTTTGGAGCTAGATCAGTTATCTTTAATGGACTTTTACACGTGTTGGTTACATATATCTGAAAGAATTGTCACAGCTTAGACTGGAACCAAATTTGCTTGTCATCCACTGTTTGTACTTGGGCCCTACATGTAGGGCAAATCTTCCACTTTTTGCATTTTCATTATGGGAATTTGTCTCATGGCTGAAAACTCTCGACTGGAAGGTTTGTATTTCTAGAGCTGATTGTTTATTAGGCCTTTGCTTATTTGTTTTGGATTTCTGATGTTTCTGACTGGTTACCCCTTCTATCTCAGTCCTCAGAAGGTCGTTGGTGAAGGGCACTTTAGTGGATACAAAGGTTTAATGCAGCAGTTAAAAACTCTGTTTTCTAGCAGGGTAAATAGTTGAGTGATACTTCTTCATCTTCTTTATTTTTATCTGCATATTTTTAGCTCTGATACGACAGTTTTGCAATGTTACTTTTTCAAAGCCAGCATAGAAAATATCTGGAGGAGGGACACTGTGTGGAATAGGAACCCAACAGAGGCAGCCAAAAGGGGCCTGCACAGAGGCCCAACATCTCCCTGCAGATACGACACATAATGTGAAAAGCCTTGGGAGAGACAAAATAATTTCAACACAAGAAAGTTTATTATTTTTTTTCTTAATTGTGTAATCACAATTTTACTTGTATAGTTGTAGAGCACAGTCATACTTTGCATTGCCTTTTGTTTAGGACTATGTCATAATAAATTGGAAAATAAACAGCAAGCAGTGCTGAACATAATGCAAATGTCACAGAAGCGAACCACAAATGAACCATTTCTGTGTACCTTCCCTGTTTTCATTTGAAATTACTCTAATGAATGACAATTCTTTCCCTTTACTCAACATGTTCTCCTTTGTGAAACTCTGAGCATTACAGAGATAGGAGTAAACATTGCTGTCCTTGTTCTACAAATAGTCCAAATAGGCACAAAGATATGAAACAGTTTTTAGAAGAGAGATGCTGGACGGATCTTTCCCCTTAACAAATCAAATTCTATTTCCAGCTCACCTTAAGTTTATACAGACTCACCTTTTTCCATTTGAAAATTTGACGTGTGCACAATTCTCTCTGAACCAAATCTAATTCAGACAAAGATGCAAACAAAAATATTTCTCATTGCATATGTTCAAAGAGGCACTTGTGCAAAGCAGCTCACTGTCATTTCTGGATTTGTCTGTCATCTGCTTCTTGGACCTTTTCAGTGTTTTTTCCACTGCTACATAATCACTATGCTGAGCTGCTAACCATCTTCCTGCAACAATCTACCTAGTTTTAAGATCACTACACACTTTTTTTTTTTAAATTTATTTTTCTATTTTGTTTCAATTTGGCAACTAATGAAGAAAAATACCAATACAGTCCTTAAAAACAAGACACTGGGGAGGGGGACATTGCAGTCATAAAGGAGTTATAAAACTTCATAATAGTGCAGGTGAGCAGTGATGTCCAAGTGTTCCTCAATGCCAGTTTGCATCAGCAGACCCTCATGTTTGAATTCAGATGGTCATGTGGCTTTTCTATCCAACTGTAAGTGAATAGCAAAGACTGAGAGTTTAATATAATAGAGATCAATACATAAGTTACAAAATAATAACAAAGGACATCCATCCAATAAATATAATTAATGAACCAGCCTGAGAAAATTACTATCTGCCTGTAGACATTACACAAATAGGAAAATGGAACATTATGTAAACATAAATCACTGCGGATTATGTGTTCAACTACAGTTTCAGGTTAAAAAAAAGCTAAATTAATATCACTAATCTTTCCAATTCATATAATAAAACAGATTTTAAAGAAAGCTTTGGCAAAGTGATGTATAAATTATATGTTTGAAATTATAAATTAGATTTCCCCAGACAATCATGGTAATTCCACAAATAGTTTCAGAAATAACTCTGAGAAGTGATTAGCTTTCTAGAGATTTACCAGACATCTTGAAAACAGGAATTTTTATAAACAACACAATTCATTACATGAGGACTGCTGCATGAGTTGTAATACAAATTCTGTTCTATCTTGAGCAGAATCCAAAACTAAAGTGGACACTATAATCATTGGGGGAGATATAAACAATAGGCTTTTTGCTACAGCAGAGTTGTCTTTTAAAAAGCTGAGATGGAAGCAAAACCTCAAAGATTTAACTAAATGTGCAGATAAAAATAAAGATGATGAAGAAGTATCACTCAACTGTTTAATCTGCTAGAAAACAGAAGGTTTTTTTAACTGCTTTATTAAACCTTTGTATCCACTCTAGTGCCCTTCACCAACTATCTGCACATTATTAAAATCCTTCACAAACACTTTTTTATGCTCAGGTTCAGCCACTCTTACTTGAGCTGAGCGGTACCATATGCTTCAGGTAACCTCTCTAAAGCGGTTGCCAGTGGGACTACTTTTGTAAATGCTCACCAATGTGAGCAGAGGTTACACAATCTCACCCATGGTGAATAATAATGTCAAAGAGCCATTAACAGTGCGGAGTGACAAAGTGTGGAGAGATCCATCAGCTCATCCTGTGTTTAATGAAACAGAAATGAACATCGTATTGCCCTTGTTTTCTGTCAGATTTTCCAGGTCTCCATGAGGCTTATTAATCTTAGGGTGGAAATGGAAAATGTGTTGCTATGTTACATGCTACAGCAGCCTTTGCGCTCACAGGATTGAAGGCATTATTAGTCTTTGTCTTATTTACATACTGTACTTGGGTGTGTGCTACCATCGCTGCACTTAGAGCACAGTGGAGAGTGTGGTTATAAAATGTTTGTGGGTTTCTGAAGTGTGTACTAATGCATGCGACCAGATGGCTGCATGGTAAGTCATTTTACCTGAAGTAATGATCAGAAACCCCCTTTTAAGAAACAGTGACAACACACGCTACAGACCTTGGAAATTTTTTCTCATACAAAATAGAAAGAGTTGCTTGATAACCACATTTTAGTTCACCCCAAAATTAATGTTTCCACAATTCTGAAAGAGAACTTTCAGGCTCTCAGAAACAAGAGGTAGAAAATGAATGGGTAAATGGTATTATTGTCAGATCGTGATTTAAATACATATATCATAAACTTTCTCTTTTATTTTTTAAATTTAAGAGCCAGTTTCAAACAAGCTGTGGCAAAAACATGTGCTTACATTCGAGATCTAGTTATTGCTATTCTCTGTTAGCTAGGAAAAAAAAAAAAAATAAAGCTTTTTTTCCTGTTAGGAAAAATTCTTGCTTCCAGGAACAGATGAGTAATCCAAGCTGCATCATATGATGAAGCTGTCACCTCCTGGGTGCCATTGCAATGAGAATCTTGTGCCTTATTTTCAGCATGTATGGCCCATTGGACTTACCAGGATCTTTGCACAGATTCAGCTTCACTAGGGATGAGAAGTCATTACAAAATTATGTTTCTGATAGTCGGAAGATATATCACATGTCTGACTACTATTTTATATTTTAATAATAATGAGGCTATAAGGAACTTTTTCTTTTGTTTAAAGAATTAATAACCCAGTGACATTGCAGCTTTTTTGACTCCTGCCGCTTTAGAAATTTGTAATAGTAAACAGAAATATTGTGTATTTATTAGAAGCAGTGGAAATATTTGCCTTTAGTATAGTCATTATGTAAGCAATGATTTCTCTCTTTTTTTGCCTTTTATTTTACAGTGGACTTTGTTTATCAGCAAGATATGTGTTGATACAAGTTTCATAAAGAATTAGCTGTGTGTAGACATCGCAGCAGTAATTCTCAAATGTTTCCAAAGTCATTTAGGTTTGGTTAGAGCCTGCACAAGGCTTTGCAACAGTGCACACAAAAACCAAGGCTGCAAGCCCCTCTTCTGCCCACAGTGTAGGACAGGTACAGAGATGGGCTTGGGCTGGGGTGGGACCTACAGAATACTGGGTTTACTTGCCCCTCCTGATCTGGGGTTGGGATGGGAGAGGAGCTATTGGTAACGAGAGATGTGCTAGGACCTCCACCAAGTCTCCCTGCCCAATGTATCTACCATAATTTCACCAAGATCCTCTGTCCCATGTATCCTCATGCAATGTCAACGGCAAGCATAGAATCATAGAATGGCTTGGGTTGGATGGGACCTTAAAGATCATCCAGATCCTACCCCCCGGCTGTGGACAGGGTTGCCAACCACTAAAACAGGCTGCCCAGGGCTCGATCCAACCTGGCCTTGAATGCCTCCAGGGATGAGGCATTCACAACTTCTCTGGGCAACCTTTTCCAGTGCCTCACCACCCTCTGGGTGGAAAACTTCCTCCTTACATCTAACCTAAATCCCCCCTCTTAGTTTAAAACCATTTCCCCTTGTCCTGTCACTATCTACCCATGTCAAAAGTCGCTCTCCCTCCTGTTTCTAAGCTCCCTTCAAGTACTGGAAGGCTGCAATGAGGTCTACCTGGAGCCTTCTCTTCTGCAAGTTAAACAAGCCCAGCTCCCTCAACCTTTCTTCGTAAGAGAGTTGCTCCAGCCCTCTGATCATCTTTGTGGCTCTCCTCTGGACCAGCTCCAGCAGCTCTAATGGCAACTGGCTTTGAGTGCTGCAAATAGGTGGCAGAAACAAAGTTTGGGTGTCCTCAGCTGGCTGCTACCATAGGCAGTTGTGTTGTTTGCATTGGCCAGGATGCTACTTCTCCTGCAGAATGGCTTCCCCCCCCTCCTGGAGTTCTGTTCCTTTCTTTTATCACACAGTACAATTATAAAGTAATTTGCATAACATGTATACTTTGCCAAATTTTGAAAATTGCCATGTTTGAAAGGAATTGCTGCCATTCACAGTGCCACGCTGATTAATCACAATTAGGGACAAAATACAGCGCTTTTAATAAGCTTCCAGGAGCAGGAAAATTAGCACTTCCTGCAATGATGAGAGTAATTCCATTAGTGAGAATTCCCATTTAAAATGGGGGTACTTTTGTGCCATTTTAGAAATAATTTTCACACTTTTGAAAATGTTCTTATAGCTATATGCAAGTCACCTAAAAGCAGATTGCTGTTACATTTGCATACTGACAGCATCCTGTTAGGAGTTAATTACATGTTTTTTCATGCTATTTTCCTGATGTGGTTCCAGGTTAGATAAAGACTGATGTGATACCTTCACAGTTTGAAAGATACACATACCTATCTGTGTATATTACTGGAATTCATTTATAGGGCCAAATCTCAGACTAGAAAATTGTCATTATTGACAGTTACAGTTTTTGTGACCTCCTTGCAGCTTCCTCAACCTGTACTTATTTTGACTAAGAGGGGAGTTAATGCAGGCCCCCATATATCGGCTACGGGACAGCACAACTCTATCCTCTGCCAGCGGTAGAAGTAACTGATGGCAAGGCTTTTACAGCAAGTGAATATATTTAAAGATAGTAAATTATTCTAGGATGGAAGGAACCACCATATTTTCAGTGACCCCAGAACTGTTCACACATCAGAGGTAGGTTGTCAGATAAATACTCCCAGGTTACTAGCAGGGCAGGGAATCGCTTTCATCCTCGTCACAGTGACTGTTCAGTTATTCCCTACAAAACTGAATACAAAATGTCATCTTAGCTGCTATCTCAAGTTCAGAATTTCTGTCTTGCAGCCTGTGCCTCTCCCAGAAAAGTCTCTAATGGCTGTGCCAAAATAGCATTTTTGCAGTAGTACTGCATTTTGCCCTGTTTTATCTGGTGTGGAGTAACTACTAATTGAGAAATAAAGTAGGTGAGAATGACCCTTTTGGCTGGTGACTGTGGCTTTTACCTGGGAAGTGGGCCACTGGGGTTTCAGTACCTGCTTCAGTGAAACTTTAATTACTTACAGAAAGTGGAATTGTATCAGGGAGAGAAGTGAGGGGCCCTCAGCCACCACTAGCTATCAACCAGAGATAGGCCATGCGCTCCAGTCCCCCCAGGCAGAGAAGGGAATTAAACCAGGTTACTCCCACATCACAAGTAAGAGGAAGATGCATCTTTGACAGAATTCTGAATCTAACCTTGTTTTCTGTTGCTTTTCTATACAAGAGCCAAAACCAAAATGCTTTGTTGTGAATTATGTAAGTTGTGGGTTTTTTTTTTTTTTCCTGTCAAACTAAACATTATCAGGGATGTTTATATCATAATTTTAAAAAAAGTTCAGGGTTTTAAGAAAGTTGTTTTACGAGAACCAACATTTTTTTAATTTTCCTGTATCAACTAAAAGAAGCTCAGTATACTTCTAAACTTGCCAGTGAATTTAGGTGTAGGTAGTTTGTACTATATATGCTGTGCATCATGAAGACATCACATTACTTAAAATGTATTTTTTTATAAATATGCACACATGTAGTATATAGTTATATTTTAGATTTATGTAAAATATATAGAAGTCTTGTTACAATAAATTCTATAAAATTACTAAGAAATTTCTGTTGAACTGTGGCCAGATGTCGCAACCTCTTAGAAGTTTTCCTTTTCTTCATCATTGTCTCTGTGCTGCCTAGTGTTAAAAACCTAGGTTTTTTCCCTTCTCTTTAAAAAAAAAGGAGCATTATCATAATTTGTTTGAAATAATGTGTTTAAGTTATCAATATGTGATATATTCCAGCACTCATAAAAGTAAGATTTCTGGATAAACACCGATAGAAATATTTTTAACCATGTAAAAAAAAAAAAAATCAATTTTCATAAGGTTACATCTTTTTACTTCTCTGTATATACAAAGACTATATTAAAAGAGATTAAATTTTACTGTGCAGAGTAAAATGCAAACAGAAAATTATTTTTCATTTTTCAGTGCAAGCAATGGATTATCATTTATTTATGAGACTTTTTTTAATCTAGAATATATGGAAATCTTTTCTTGAAGCACAATGTAATATTGAATTGGGAATGTCGTCTGACAGTTTTCTTCTTACAGTTGCATAGAATGATTCTACAGTATGAATTTTTTAAAGAGGCTTCAATATACTCTGTGTTTGAAAGGGAGGGAGTAATCAGAGTAATCTTGAAGAATCTTATAAATGCATCTCCTCTCTTCCTTCGTTCTTCAAACAAACTTCTGTGGAAAAGACCATGCTACAAAAAATTTTATCATCAAGGGAAATGTCCAGGTACTTTTCACTTGTCCCACTGTGTATCTGCTTGTACGACTTCATTGCTGTAGCCAAAACACATACTGAGTTACTAATTTCTAATGCTTTTTCATTATGCTAAGGGCATTACTCCAACATAATAATAATTTTCATTCTCCTAAGGGCATAACTCCAACACCTTCCACTACACCAGGTTGGAGCAACCTGGTCTAGTTGAAGGTGTCCCTGCTGATGGCAGGGGGGTTGGCAGTAGATGATCTTTAAGGTCCCTTCCAACCCAAACCATTCTATGATTCTACAGTAATTGGTACAGAGGGATGGATTTTAATCAGAGGGTGAATCTGGTGGTAAATGGGTCCAAACTTTAAAGGGTTTATTGCTTTTTTTGTCTGAGAATGTATGGTAGAAGTGAAGTTAAAAAGTTTCTGTCTCTCACGACAGCACTGTCTTTTTTTTTGTGATTGGATATAACTTCTCTTGTTTCCAGAGGAAAGTGTCTTAAGAGCTACTGAGGTAGCTGTGATTCTCCAGTATTTCAAGTCCATAGATGCGTAATTGGAAGGATCCTTAACAAATCTTGTTAAATAACATGTTCGGCTATTATAGCAGATTTGTGGCTGGTATGAGACGTATCTTGGAAGTTACAGTTTGTATGAGAGACCAGAGGTCAGACAGTTGCATTTGTTTTCCTAAAAACCCTAGTGTAAAACAGGCCTCGTGAAATGTGGACAGGTAGTCAAAATGAAGGACAGAAGAAAAGATGCAAAAATAATGTCTTTGTTACGAATAAAACGATCTACAACAGTATGCCTTAGAATTCAACATTTTTAGTATTCATAAATTAGAGTGACAGAAAAATGTAATGCTAACCTATTCATTTAGGTTGATATGGATGTTACATTAAAAAGCTTACAGTTTTTATATGTTAAGAGTCCTTAGAGAGAAATGAAGCCAGTTAAAGAGAAATAAAGACTTGTGTGTCTTTCTGTATATATACCTTCGTCTATACACAGTTGTACAAACAATAGAAATTCAAGGTATTTATGCACCAATTGCTCTTTCCTTTCCCTTCTTCAACAATTACCTGTGTACTAGTGATTATAATTTGAGTATCCTAAGGGGAAAATAATTTATGTTTTTGCTGCAGAGAAATACTGTGACAGAAAATAGTTTTCTCTGAATTTGTTTAATGCTTAATACTGTGATGGCCAGATAATAAAAAAAGTGTTTTGTATTCATTTCAAGCAGACACGCTGCTTTCATCTTCAGCTTTCTATTATATTCCATTGTCCTGAACTCAGGAATGAGTTCTGCCAGTCTCTATTAGTTGTTAGTATTTTTATATTGTTTGTATCATTGGAGCAACTAGAAGTTGTATTTGGGATCAGATCCTAAATCAGTGAGAATATAGAGAACTTCTTACTGCGAGGAATGTGGGAATATTCCTTATATAAGGAATAAAAGCTTTTACGTGTTGAATCTAAACTTTCTAGGGGAGCTAATTTTCATGTAGGTTCTATGCAAGCCAGTTTATTCCCTCCAACCATGGCCGATGCCATGTGCTTCAAAAAAGGAGAGCGTAATGTAATCTGCATCCTTGTCTTCATTTTTTCTAGAGTGTAACTGAAGCTGTAAAGCGTGAGATAACACTAAGTATGAGAATTGGGTTTGCTGAGCTAAATCATGTTTGATAAGCATAATGGCTTTACAGGAAGGAGACATGGTGTCTCTCAAGGTTCCTCTGTGCTAGTGAGATCCTACCCCGTCTCCTGCAGCCCGCTCCAGGTCGATGAAGGGACACGATGCTCTGGCTTTGCCTTGGCTCATTGCTTTCACAGAGCTGACCTGGCAGCCCCCTGGCCCCGACCCAAGCACAGCGCACAGCACGCTTGGGGTTATGCTGCAGTTCTGCAAAATGCAGAGGTGCCAGTCCCTCCCCCTTCCCACATACACCGCTGTCATGGCACAGCAACTAGTGCAAGTAGTTAGACTGTAGAGCTTTGTAAGAAGTGTGGGGATAAAGGGTTTGCAGTGTCTACACATATGTTATATCAGGCTGGTTTTCAGTTTTTCTCTGGAGAAACCACCAAAACAGAATGAAGATGGTTTTTGACAGCTCTGCTGTGACCTCATCACAACCGTGTTGTTTTACCATTACAGGAGATAACAAAATATGGAGTTTGGATTGCAGGTTCAAAAGAACAAGTCTGCAAAAATCAACCTTACTTAAGAAACAAAATACGTTTTAGAAAGAGTCTTAATAGCAAAAGTCACAGTATGTGAAACATAGGTAATTATAGAAGTCCTTCTAATGTTCAGGTTGGGCATTTAATATAAACACGTCTTGGTATGTTTGGCATTCTGGTCGTAGTAAGAAAGAGCTATTTGCAAAAAGTTACTTATGGTCATCTGAACTAATTGCTAAAATGACACTACATTAATTGGGTAATTAAAGATTGTGAACATGTGGCTATTGTATTCCTTGGGCATTAAGCCAACAATTTCTGTGGCTGGGAAAATGTCTGTTAACATAATTCACAATTCATCTGCCATATCCTTTTTCATAGAAATAAATAAGCAACATAGGTCTTGAATTTAGATTACAAAAACTTGTAACTGGTATTTTTAAATTGAGTTTTAAAGCACATTTATGATTCCTACTGTGTTTATGTTTTAACACTTTTGGATGGTGGCAGCTTTGATTTTTTTAGCATCCATCTCACAAATTAATAGTATTGATTTTTGGTTTAGATTTATTGTTAGCATTTTGGAAAGTGTTCTGTAATTGTAGATAGTTTGTAACATGAGACCTAGTGCTCCCTGGTTTATTTTGAAGAGGATGAGTGTTGGCACACAGTTTGAAGAACTTTGTAATAGCAGTAAATTGTCTATGTGCTTTACCTTTACCTATCAAGGTTATTTGTCAGAAAAATTATGTCTGGTAAGTGGGATTTGTTTAAGTGGGTGACAGCCTAACTGTACAAATCCCTATACCAACTAGTCACTTCTTTGTGTGGGTGTGTGTGTGAAGTTTTGGATATCATTTTTCTTGTTCTTAATATGAAAGTAAAATCTGTGGTCTCACAATGACCTTAAAGTGACTGACCTCTAAATCTAATCACTCCAGACTCCTTTGAAAATTGACAAATATGTCAGATTTACCTATGACTATCAAAGCATTTAAAAAATATTTCATCTGCTAGAAGCATTAATAATTCTTAAGTTAGTATTATTGTTCCACTGTGAGTTGGTCTCACTGCTTTGTTGATATCCATACTGTGGGTTTATAGGAATATAATCTTTTTCTCATCTTATTCTGAATTATCAATTTTGTAGGAGTAAAAAAATTCAGTTTTACATTCTGGATGAGCAACTTATTGATTGATTTAGTCTGAGCAAAATGGTCACAAATGGTCAATGCATGGTCAAAAGGGTGTCAGAGGCATATAAAAATAGATCTATATTTTTTATTTGGATGTTTGTTGACTTACATGTGCTTGCTTTCTTTTTGCTTTTCGATTATTTTTTTTAAAGTCAGTTGTAACAATTATTTTAATGACAGGAAGGCAAAGTGACTGAGGAGAAAAAAAATATATGAATACTTCTATTCTAAACAAACAATTATAATTAAACTTTGTCTATATGCACTGATTTTAACCAGAAAAATGATAATGCTCTCAAATTTTCACTAGGTTCAGATAAAAATTGTCATTAGAAGATATGGTTTCCGAAGTTATTATTTTCCCTGGATAAGGCTGGCGTTTTTTTCTCTACAAAACTTGTACAGCAATGTGTATTGTACACCTGTGTCCGTGCTCATATCCAAACCAATACGAGAGAGAGTCTCATGTTTGTGTCCAAACCACTGCCATATCATTTACACTCCAACCGTATTCCTACGTTATATTGCCACAAGTGATGTCAAGAAAACTAACAAAGATAAACTTTTCCAGACAAAAGCATGAGAGACACTCTGAATTACCTGAAAATGCAAATTGCAATCAGAAAGGTCAAGGGGAAAAATAAAAGTCTTTCTACAGATGGAATGGCATCCAAATGTCCTTGGATGCTGCTACCTGAATACCTTGTGTTTGGCATGAGAAACTATGTTAAATCATTTGTCTAAGCAATTAGAGTTGCATTAGAGATCAGTTGACTGAGATATAGAGTGTATTTTACTCTTTGTTATGAAAACTATCAACGCAGTTCAAGAAAGAAAAAGCTTTGCAGTGTGTTTATATCTGAATAACTGATGACAGATATAAAGTACTTCACAAAAAAAAAAGTCAGATTTACTGAGATACCTAAATTTTATTAAAGTAAAAAAGCCCGTAGAGTTGGCAGACAGTAGCAGTACTTAATTCTATGTAAGAGCACAAAATGCTAACTTTGCAGGTGGCCTGAACAAAATCTGCTGGTTATGAGCGAAGACTGGTTATGCTTTTGAGTAAAGATACTGCTAGGTTTTGAGTCTCATTCATCACTGTTAACAGTTTGTTTATTGACATGTTTCAGAGTGGGAGGGGTAAGGAGAAAAGTGAGGATTCTCTGTGATAATTAAGTCTGTAGAAATCTAGAAGGCAGAGGGAAATTGGTATATGTTTTTGTGTTTTAAGTCATCTCTTCAGCACTGAAATGTGGTCTGAACTATGTCTTGCAGTGGTGATGCTCCATCACTAAGCATTGTGTACAGCACAGAGGCTCATTGTGCACAATGGCACATGCCTGTGATGCACTTTTTGTAAGGCTAAATGTTTCAAATACTTTGTCACCGCTTGAATGCAATTCGGCAGCTGACCCAGCAAGGGGAGCTGTAGATTAGTGTGGACAGTTCTGTGGTTTCATAAACCAGAAATTCTCAAATAAGAGCATTTTCTTGAGGATCTATCTATTTCACTAAATTTATGAATTTTCACAATAATTTCAAGGGAAGTGTCCATAAAATACTTGACTGCAGGTTGTGTGAGAGAGCTGTTTATTCTCTCCCAGCCCACTCACCCTCCCCCCAAATTAAAATGTTTCTAAAGCTGTGCTGGTTTTGTCTAATATTAAAACAGCATCAATATCTCTGTGTGTGATATCAGTTCATCTGGTCCTGGATAATCTGGTACAGGAGTCAATGAACTTAATGCAGTATTGGTAATCCAAAAGGCTTTGAGTTAAGTGTTTTTGACATGCAGAATCAAGAGTCAAGGGCAAAGCAGACTTTAAATATTCCTTCAGCACAGTCTGGTAGGGAGGTAATTGAATACCTCAGGTAAAGCATCTTATCAGAACTAAAGCTGGTTAGTGTCTCATCACCAAACAGGGAGGTGCCGTGTGTCTTCTCCACACAAGTGCTCTTTTGACATTGTTGAAAGTCCTTTGAGGTCTCAGTTCACCTCAAAAGTCTGTCAGGATTGCATTTGCACATTATAGGATAAATTCTACTTAATCCAGGTTGCTCCATGGCATAGTTGTCATTCGAGCAGTTTTGGTAGTTAATGCTAAAGCAGCTAAAGGATTATGAGGAGTTGCACAAAAAGGAATCAGGAAAGGAATAAATATTGCATGTTTGTGTTGTTAATGTGATATAAATCCTCACAGTAAAATACAGAAATGTTTCCACTCAGACTAGAATTATAGATCGTATGTTCCTTTAAGAGGCATATGGAGAGAATTTAGTGAAAAGACATGTATCAGGAGGCTAAACTGCCAGAAATTTTCTATCACATTTTATCTTTGGGGTTGCAAAGAATTGTGCAGAGGAAGAAGTCTGAACATAAACAACGTGTTCAAATGCCTGTGAAGAGACAAAGTTTTATTACACTGGTTTTGCTGAGTCTTAAAGCTGCATTATAAGTATTGTGATATTAGATATTTTTACTAAACAGCAGCTCCTATAGCCATGCAGTTGAGGTAATTCTCATTGCAAATAAAGGTCCTCCCACCTGTGAATGTGGATAATATCTTGAACAAGTAGAGGGCTCAGGCACAGTATTCAAATAGAAAGAGTTCAAAACAGGTAATGGAGATTTTACACTCTGATTTGTATTTTCTTGGGTTTTTTTACTAAGTGTATTGACAGATGAAGGCATTGTCATTCAGTCCTTTAATTTGCTTTTTTTTTCTTCTTTAGTGGTAATCATTAAGACTTCGGTGTGCATTCTGTTAAAGCAGAATTTGCTAGGGCATTAGCTATTTTTTGCATCTAAAAATACTTCATTATTTTTGGGGAGATGCAAAATAATTATAAATTTGAATCAAAATTTTGCTATTATTATATGATGAGAAAAGCCCATTTGGATTCATTTTAATTCCTCATTTGAATATGAAATGTAAGAATTGTTAGATAAGGAGAGGATTTTGATATCACTTACATTGATCTAAATCTATCTCAGTGTTTCATTAAGAGTTGCTCTGGATTGGCAGGGATACTATTAAAATGTAAAATGTAATGCTGGACCAGGAACCATCTTTTTTTTCTTAGTGGATAATCAGAGGAAAGAAAATTGTACTCCACAACATGTTGTTTGGTCTGTGTCAGTGGAGATGTTGGTTTGTGAGACAAATTTATCCACGAAAATGTGAGGAATTAAGAATTTCATTTTGTCTTTCAGGTACCATATTCCAATTGCTGTTCATCTTTCTAATATCCCTAGTAAAAGCAAAGGCATGAAAGTTCAAATTACTTTATAAGGTGGCTCCTCAGTGTGGCTCCTGTGGAATCTAAAGCCCATTTTTTCAGGTCAAATATTTTATTCAGAATTGTGGTTTCTACATGAATGACTTATGTGTCATCATTACAATGAAGGTTATTTTCTTTCTCTCTCCCTGCCCCTATTTGGGCATTTACTTGGAGAGATAGAATTTCTAGCATTCTGGCGGCACTAGAGGCTGAAGAAAGAAGACTCTCAGGACTAAGAAATGCAGAACCTTTTCTATTTGAAATGTTAAAATATCCAGAGTGCGTGGAAGAATTCTT
This sequence comes from Antrostomus carolinensis, assembly GCF_000700745.2. Taxonomy (NCBI): domain Eukaryota; kingdom Metazoa; phylum Chordata; class Aves; order Caprimulgiformes; family Caprimulgidae; genus Antrostomus; species Antrostomus carolinensis. The sequence goes on along the minus strand of NW_010331122.1, from coordinate 77,525 downwards.
TAAAACTTAGAAATATTATTTAGTGTGTCAAAAAGGGTACAAGCAAGTTATGATTAACTCTGCTTTAATTATAAGAAAACATGAGCTATGGGGCCAAATGGTAACCACAGTTGGTAGGAAGCTTGTGTAGGGTATTTATTACAAAAGATTTGTGCCAACTTAAAGAGGAGCCTCATTTCATTATATTTTTATTTATATCCACTTTATACCCACTTTTCTTCCCTTGTTCTAAAAACGAACAAGATTTGACTTTACAGGCAGAATGCAAGAGCTGAGAACAACCACATAAAGTGACTCACTGTCTCCCTTTGTCTCTCTCCCTCCACAGCAACCCCAAGGACATTTTGCCATTTAGAAAACTTTTAATGACATCTCTATCATTTAATTTACACTCATCGCAGTGTGAGCTCCTTGTCCCCCTCCTCCAGTACCACAGCTTGCTCACAGAATGAACACATGTTTTAAAATTAAGATTTCTTTATTGTGGTGGTTGTCTGAAGCTTCAGTTATTATCTCTTTCAATACTTTCCTCTTTTTTTATCTGTGGGCTAAACGTTTAAATGATGTATTTTTCAGGAACATAAAATAAAAGAAGTTCTTCATAGCAAAAGCTGTATTTCATACTAGTATAGTATATAAAGCAGTTAAAAATAATATCCTTAACATCTAGTATTCATGGAAAATGCAGTAGATGTGTTTTAGAAATAAATATGCTTGATTTTATGTTACCAGACTGATTCCTGAGGATGGTGAATAATTCTGTAGAAGCATTTATTGCAGAAGTCAACCATGCTGCATCACTTACAAGAGTCTGGCAAGATGGAAAAAATAGAACTCTCAAATGAACAAATCTCAAGCCAGTAATATTAACTTTTTTCATTTTCCTTTCCATTCATAATTGATTCTAAACTTGTATGAATCTTTCAAAATAACTGTCTTATTGATTGGAAACAAGCTATGAAATGTCATTATAAGTGTCTTTCACTTTTTCTCTCTGATTACTGTAAACAGACACTTATCAGGCAAAATGCTATTTTTCTTTTCATATATTGTGTGATTTGTACCTATTATGTATGGAAAACACCATGAGGAAAATGTCACATATAGAGAAGGGCATTTATCATGGATGATATCTTGTGTTTCTACAGCTTAAGATTATAGATTTAATATTTATGCAAAAGATAGAGCACTTCTGTGCTGTGTTACAAAACTTCTACCAAAGCCTTTCTCATACGAGTGTAAAATATTCTAAAATATAGGGACTCACTGCTGTTAGGAGCCACTCAAATCATTAAGTTTCTGTCTCATATGTGCATTTACATGCATTATCTTAAATAAGGTAAAATTCCTGTCTAGAAATAACTATTTTCAAAGATACAAACCGGTTTTTATAGGTGTGTGTGGTGCATGCACGCTGTTAATAAAAATATACCTGAAGAAGTGTTAAAGCAGCTTACATTTTTCACTCCTTTGGTAATAAAGGTTCCATTCTACAGCCATCCATTTTCAACACTTAAACCTTTGTACACTTGGAGAGGGCTTCTTTGATATGACTCTGAATGATGGATGTTCAAAATAAGGAGACCTAAAGAAGTTTGTGCTCTATATCACTATAGGAATGAAAACACTAAATTTAGAAGATACAGTGAGGAAGCTTGTGTTTGTTGGCAAACTGTTACTCTCACTAAATCATCAGTGTGATTCCTGTGTAGGTGTATATGAAAATTCCCAGAGGTAATATTGAAGAATTATTAAAAGAGCTGGTTTTGAATAAAATACCTAATGCAGTTGTACACATTCCTGGCAAACTGCAGAGATGCCTGAATTCTTTTGGAATTGTGTGTGGAAAGTAGTCAGAAAGAGGTGGTAGGCTGCCTGCAGTAAGCCAAGTGAGAAATGGTTTCCTAGAAGTAGCAGCAGTTGTCTTTACTGTGAATTTCTGTTGTCTTTTGTCATGAGACATGCCACTTCTAACTTTTTAGCAGGTAGATTAAATCTCTGTCAATTTCTAACACTAGGAACTCTCTGTGGCAAGGAGCTTTGGAGCAGTAAAAGCTGCCAGTTTATACAACATCCTTTCTATAAACTGACTGGGCATGAAGAACAGTGTCCAATCTTTTAGCTTAAAAACCTGTTGTTTTTACTCCCCCCACTTTAATTTCAATAGTAACCAGTAGTTAGGCTCCCTAGTTCTCTTATGCTTGGTTCCTATTGCCCCATAGCCAGTAACTGGAACTGCTTTTTATTAAAGATACTCTTGGTGGAATCAGCTGAGGAAACCAGATAAAAAAATAAAAGGAAAACATAAACTGAAAGCAAGTAGTGGAGAATTTTCAGTGTTAGTTATTGATTTCCTTGATTGTGAGCACACAGGAACGCTGACACTCAGTGTACCTAATTGTGATTTTATTGACTATCATTTCTACCTTGTTTATACTGCCAGGGTCTGTTGGTCACTGTGACTGATGGTTTTCACTCATTCCAAGCCTTGCAGCTCTGACCAAATAGTCCTTTGTTCTTTCTCTTCATTTTTTCTTAATACAACGTCCCTCCCTGTTCAAGTTTTGTGTGTACCATGATCACTGCTAAAGTGAAGAATAAAAGCCTTGTAGCAATTCCTTAGACTCGAGAAGGACATTTGTTTTTTAAAAAAGTTGCTTCATTCCTGGGAAAATTCGTCCAGTTGCTTGCTGAAATCCTGTCTTAAACATCCAGATAAAGCAAGAGGTAATCAGCTATTAGGTGTTAATAACAACAGAGGACATACTATGAACAAAGATGCTGATAATTTTAGTGTTTTCTCAGTTTATACTACTTATTTTTGGTTCATAGGTAATATGAGAGCTATTTTTCATGCTTTGCCCAATCCTTTTACCTGTGTAATGAGCAGCCACCCTAAGTTACAGAACATAGCACTAGTGTGTATGCCTGGGTGAGTGGGACTCACTGTGGGTGCTGCCCATGCCTCTGCAACAGCCTCACCTGCCTCTTGCTGAGGTGCCTCTCCTGGAAATGCTCTGCTGTCTCTGCACTTGCATGGGTGGAAAAGTCGTATAGAAATAGTGCAGTGCTCTGTGGTTTTGTCTTTCTTTCCAGTATGATGTGGTGCTTCCCTGACCCAGGGCTGTTCAGTGTCTGTCTTCTTCCCAAAACAGATCCTGACACTATAATATGCTCCCGTGGAAAGAGAAGATGTCTGTCTTCACCCTTCTACATGAGAAGGAAAATCTATTATATGAAAATATCCTTTTCCAAGGTCTTCTACCACCCACAGATCCTGCTGTGGGGCAATTAGAAACCTTGGCGTATATAATTCCTTTTTTGATCTAGTTATGTTGTAAAAAAATAACTCCAACCAAACAAAAAAGGAGTGGTGAGCAATTTACTTTTTGAATAACACAAACACCATAAGTAAAAAATATAGTAATTTTAATTTCCACATTTTTCTGGTGTATTGTATGGCAAGATGTCTTTAAGAGTTTTATGATAATGATTACATTAGCCTTACAGGCTGTTTTTACTAGCCTTTTTTACTGTCACATTTGCAACATAAGCCTAATTTTATGTTATTGCAATGATGTTCCTTAGTGTGTTCAAATAATCGATAATAGTACAAGGGTTGTTCCATTGGGATCACATTATATGAGTTTATAATGTACAATATATGCTTTGATGTATACATGGAGTGTTTGCTGGTTTTCCCCCTGTTCTTAAATACAGAAATTTCTAGTTGTGTTTATTCCCCTCGTCAGCATACTTTATCATATCAAAGCCTTTACAGACAGTGTAGAACTACTGAGTTATGTTTGGGTCATGTTTTGCAGTGTGCCCTTTAATACTGTAGCTTTAGAAATGCAATTTTCAGCCTCTGCTTATTAGAATATGATAAAGTATTCCTGGTCTATGTCCAGCTCCACTAATCTCCAGACTACACTTCATGAATTAGGCATGAAGATTTTAGTCAATGTGCTTTCAAAGACCAATGTTTAGGGAATCATGGATTTTCTACAAGCTGAGGGAGAAATCTATAATAGGAAGAACTGATTTTCAAACATCATATTCTGTGGAAGAAATGACCAGTTCTGGCTTGGAAACAGAAAACATTTCCTTTTAGGATACTTAAAAACTAGTTAAAAATGTACTGTAGGTTTTAACTTATAAAAGGAGTAGCTTTTTAAAATGCGCTGTAAGTGCTGTATAGTGTATAGAGGCTCATACATATTAGATACCATGTAGACATCTCCCAAAGTGTGGGTTAAAAAACAAGTTACACTGAAGTTGAATCAGTTTAGCGGTATTAACCTACTCACTGATGGATATTTGTCTGCTTTACCTGTGTACCGTTCATACACAGCAGATCCTGGTGTTGTGAGGTCTGACACAGGGAAAGCAGAGGTGTTGTGAGGTGAAATATATAAATAGGGTTTAAATTCTGTCCTGCTGCTTTAGCTTTCACTGCAGGCTAAGTGCAAATTAAACAAAATCGTACAGAAAAATACACAAATATGCATTCATAATGCCATCCAGTCTGACCCCTAGGTGTCCACTTGTGACCTTCATTATCTTTTGTTTCTTGGTGAGACTCATCATCTTGATTTTTGTGGAGTATAGGCTAAAAGATGATTCATGAGCTAGTCATCTTGAGGAAGACCTGTAAGCAATCACTCAGACTTGAGACAACTATAAACAATATTCACCTCACTGTAAAATGTCACCTGTTGGTATAGTACATAGCTTCACTTTCATATTGATTTCTTCTTAAGAGAAAGGGGGGTAACAAGGCAGTATTAGTTCTGAGTTACTTTTTTAATGCAAAATACTAGTACAACTCTGTAAGTAAAACTTTGCAGTGTTTCCATAGATCTCTCCTAGACTGTAATGTGTAGCCCTTGTCTTAGGAAACTGCAGCACAGTTACACAGTCCTATAGTGTTATATTTCTTGCAAAGTTATGGAGTAATTGAGAAAGTACACTTGCAATTTTTTTGGCATTGGTCTATACTAATGAGTGTTGATAGTGTCTAGCACCTTGCAGTTACTACTAAAATTATACTAAGAATTAATAAACAGTGGTTTTTAGTCACTGAAGAATTAAAGGACAATTATAACTTACCTGGATGCAGGTGGGAACGTTTCTGCCTGAAGGAGTTGGCTGTGGGTTCCTCATCCCTGTCCCCTTTCCCTGTCGGGGGAGCTGTCTGTGTGTTCACATGAGTGTTTTTAATAGTAATTTCTCCATCTCTCTTCTACAGTATGAAGTCATTCTGCCAAACTCAGTATTTTTCTCACTTTTGGTAAATCACAAATAATATGAGATGCCGACATTGCTTTTGTTTACTTGTTGTTTTTTTAAAAATATTTGTCTAATTTTTTTGGAAGGGAAGAATTTTTCCACCTTCAATACCTATGTGATATGCTTATCTAGGAAGAAAAGACTAAATGTTGGCTTTTATGCTGTTCTTCCCCAAAATATTCAATAAATTATCTCTAGTAAAGCTGATTCTTAACCACACATTATGTGGTTGAGGGTGATCCCAGGAAACATAGAAATCTGTGTCTCAGATTTGCAGGATATTGGCTACACTGGTAATTCTTTAGATTGGAGTAACAGCATCACACAAGAGCTTTGTGCTCTTTTTCAGCCCCAAAACAGCATCCCTAAAAGGGAAACGAGACCTACAGCCGAATATAAATTATGCCAAATGTTGAACACCAACTTGCATCTTTTTTTATTCTGTATAAAGTCAAGCAGAACGATAAGCAGGAGAGTAGTAATCAGTGTTAGCTCTTGCTAGTGGCTCTCAGAAATGTGGTAGAAAACTGCCAGGAGGCCACAGGTTGTGGAAATGTCTCTCTGTAGCTTGCAGGTGTGATGATCAGTGCTGGGAAACAGGCACTCCTGAAGTTTACTTTAGTGATGAAGCGTCCACGTGGAACAGGGTATTTGCTGTTGGTAGAAAGAGTTACGCTGCATCTTGGCTGCGTGTATGCCCTGCATGAATCAGAAGCTAAATCCCATCCTGTTGTTCTAGCATTTCCCTGTACGCTGCAGCCGGGAATCAGCCAGTCCAAAGGTTGTGTGTAGCTCTTCCTTGACATCTGTGTAACCAGGGAGCGGGAGAAAGGAGAACAGTAAATAGAAATCCTCGATTAATTACACAGACTTCATAATGCAAAAATGTGTAATAGTGTATTGTAAAGCAGGGGAATGCATTAATACAGCAATAAGAATAGGATGAAAAAATTGTGATGAAAAGTACAAAATGAGATAGTGATGCAGCTATATAATCATGGTTTCATTAACTGATTGTTTAAATTATTTCCTCTGTAGAAAAGTAGAGACAGGTGGGATTAATACTAGGAATATTGGACTATGCAGATCTCAACTCTTGGGTACACTGTTGTGTTTAAAATGCCGTGCTGTGCTTTGCTATGACATTCAGTTTTGTTAGAAAAAACATTCCATGTTTCACTTTGCTGTATAAATTTGCAGTGCCAGCCGATCATCAATTAAGACCCAGAGAGGGAGCCTATTAGGAGGCTGTCTGTCAGACACTGGGGAATTTAGAATTTTAGTTTTGTGTTGTGCCATGAAAGTTGGTGCTGTTTTGTTAAACTTGTTATTAAGTTGATAACCTGTTTCTATGATTTGCACAAATGTTAGCATAGGTGGAGGGGTTATGAGGGTCTATTTGATAGTTCCTTCACTATGGTGAAAAACTCAGAAAGTAGTCACCTGCTAGTCTTTGACTTCCTTATGGTGCTTTCAGTGTTCTTTGGAAAATAGAACAAGCAGATACACCTGAATTATTAGATACTGTGTTATCAAATAAATAATTTAGACACTTGGAGCTACAGCTGAGCATCTCATGATTTTCAAAACAAAATTCAAGCAGCCCAGGAAGGTAAGCCACTGCACTGTACACATGCTTTTGAAAATATCAGTAGGCCCGTAGCTTCCTTTACAAGTTTCTAAACTCCTTTGAAAATACAGTCAGTGATGCCTAAAGCCTAAATCCATTAAAAGCCTAATTCCTAATTTAAAAATTAAGTTTCTGAAACTCACCAAATTTCAGTGGTGAGAAATTTACACTTCTAACTGCCTGAGTTACTTTTGAAAATGAGATACGTGCTTCTAAGTTGCACATTTTTCTAACAGCACCTTCCTAGCCTGGGCTTGCATTTGCCCCAAGGAGAGTGGCGAGGAGGGAGAACAGGGACTCCTTGTTCTAGATTTCCAAAATTGAAATATCACTCATTCAGCTAAATTGCACATAAAATTTAATGCCTAATGTTGAAACCTAATTCATGCATATGTAACTGGAGTAAATATTCTTGCATGAGATTGTTTTGACAGGGTTTTCTGAATGATACTTGAGATGTGCTAAGGTTCCTCATTAAGTTTTACTATATGGTCTTAAATTATTACCTAAACTATCTCTGTGTAACATATTTAGCCTTTCAAGGGTCATTGTTTCCTACCCGTTTTGAAATCCTTTTTCGGCACACTATAGATACTGTTAATAAAACTGCGTTTTTCAATGGGTTATAGAGATTAGAATCTCACATTACTCTAGTTTTTCTCTGTATTTTACAGGAAGTTTCTGTGGTATATGGTTTGAAAATGTTGACATTGTATTGTCTTTTCCTGCATTTGTGGACAATAATGGATTGAAGAGCATCTTATGGTTTTTTATTTTGCCAAAATCCATACTGGTTAGACATATGCCTATAATTCACATTTTTATAACTATAATTAGAACTCCTGCTGATGATTAATACACTGAAACTTCTCGGACTATCTTGAAGAGTACTTAATCTGGAAATCCTTATGGAAGGACAAGTAATAAATTGCCTTATAACATTTATATTTATATAAAATATTTAATGTGCTTATCTGTTTTCTGACTGAAATGGGATAGTAATTTTAAGACTACAGGAAAAATACAGAGGCAAAACTGTAATCTTACTAACAGGAACTGGCCATCAGCCCTGTGTATTTGGAGACAATGAACTAGTACCAGTGCTCTCATCATGTCAGGTTTTCAGCAGTAGTTCAGCATCCCATCCTTACTTTCAAAGAGGGAGATTCAGCATGAGTTAGTTATTTTTATCATCACTACAAAATTTATTATTAAACTTATTATAAATGTTACCTGAATGATCATATGCATTTTTACTTCTCGGTTTGTTTTCTGTTTGGTCCTATTCGTTGTTACAGAAGCCTTATTATATTCTCCCATCTTCTTCTTAATATTTCTCTGGATAAGCCTGAGATTCCAACATACCTGCTGCAGTGCTGTAATGATATGCTGCTTTCAGGATCTTAGCCCAAACCAGCATATCTTATTCTAGGTCCAGAACCAATGTGAAATTATTTTTTTGCACCAGCATTTTGGGTTTTTTAAGATTTAAATTAATTGTTTTCTTTGGCATGAAAATACAAAATGACCGTCAAAGCACAGCCAAGTACAGCTTAGTGGGAAAAGAAGCTGAAGCAAGCAAATTTGTGACAGAAAGAATATTGAAACTGGATTGGCAACCCTGGTTTTCCCTTATGGCAATTATTCAAATTGTTTTCAGAATACACCTTAGTTATAGAATATATTCTTAAAGTTGTCTCTTAAAGCTCAGGTGTACAATAATGTAACAAAGTGTTCTGATACCCAAAAAGGTTTTTTGGGAGCTAAGTCTTTGCTAGCAGGTGCGTATGAATCTTGTCTCTGAAATATTCACTAAATTTAAGATTGTTTGCCAAGCTAATAACATGCTAGTTGTCTGGTCAGATCCTTTATAATGTGAAAATTATGATCCAGTTAACATTACGTTATGAGTACACAGGGTTAAATAGAAACTGTTGGTTTTCTATATTAAATTTAATCTAAGTACAATGCTTCTGCAGGCATATTTATACGATATTGAATTTTACCTTTTTATCTCCGATAAACACTGTTGAATCACAATTATCATAGATCACTACTACAAAAACTCTATTGTGGTTATGGTTCTATTTATTTTAGGACTTTATCCTAAGTGAGCAGCACTCATTAGGTCTTAAAAGACCCACATGTGCACACACACACACACTTGCATCCCTCCAGAGGCACAAAGCTGTGAACTAACAGTTGGCACAGTAGGGCAGGAGTTGAAAACACATAGCTTTTAAACACAGTGGAAAAACTCACCATTTTCAAAGCCACAGAATTGTATGTAGAGATATATAATTTTTATCTTTATTTCTGTACTTCCTGGTTTTAGTGATATTGATCTTATTTATGCCAAACTGGTTGTTAGATGGTTTTTTTTGTCCTATCTGTCCCTCACCAAGACTTCAACTCCTTGTTATCACAAAAAAAACTTCCTTCTTTTTTAAAGCAGGTATTTTTTGTCATCCATCCTGTTTGATTCAGCCCTACACAAGTTTGATAAAGCCACATATCCTCTCACTAGGGTCAATTTTAACCATGAAGTATAGATTGAAATATCTGCGTGTATCAATTTGACAAAGAGAACAGAGGAGATATCTTTACTAGAACTATATTACAGTTGACAGATTCCTCCCCCCACCTTCAGGTATTGACTGGGCACCTGGGGGATCATGCATTGCTCCAGCCACAGTCTGGCTTTGCTGTAGCATTACCCGTGTGTAAGAGTGTCATCTTCTCCCATAGACCACTTGGGTACATACACTTTGTGTTTCTTGTTTGGAAAATGTGCATTCTAAGAGGAATGGAAAGAGTTGGAAGCAGAGCTGAGCTAACAAACTGGCAAGGATAGATGATTTGTAGGAAGAAACATGTCCCATGTGCAAGTGAAAACCCTGTCCTCTTTGAATCCCCCATCATACTGAAGAAGCCTCCAAATACATTGGGAGATAGCACTGGGAACAGCCCACATGGTATATGGACTTCTTCAATGGAAAGATCTCTGTGTGATACTGGCAGAGCTCTTGCAGGTCAGAGCTTCAGCATGTCAGGCTTTCTAAAGCTGTCACTGTTGTCATCTTTGTCAAACAAAATGCAGCACCGTCCCTCTTTGCTAAGACATGACAGGAGAGGAAATGTTTTTTTTCTTAGTTGCAATTTAGAAGTATGAGGTGAAGCAAAAAGACCATGAGATTCCAAATTTGTAGACTGGGAGCATATAGCTAGAAATAAAAAACAGGGAGGGGAAAAACAGATATGTAAGAGGAGACCCATTTGGGTATAGATTTCCAGAAATATTGTACTTTAAGGAGTAGAAAAAAGGAGGAAAAATTGGAGAAAATAAGGTATTCCCTCAGCGAGAAAGCACGAGGAAAACCCTGGCTTGGAAGATTCCTGACACTTCTGTTTAGTTCCCTGTTAGTCCACTGTGCTTTAGGACCAAGGGTTAAGGTTGTGATTTCCTTTTTGGTATGTAAAATTAGGACTCTGTTTCACCTGTGTAGGAACCCATCCCTCAAAACTACCATCTACTGTTAAGATTATTCTTACTTAAAGGAAAATTACTTTAATTACAGTATATCAGCTTACCAGACCAGTTTTACCTATAAATCTGTTTTCAGCAAGACAATATCCAGTCATCTTTATTAAGGCTTTATTCTGTAAATTATTTTTCTGTTACAGGCTTTATAATAACAGTACCTGACCTGCACTGACAACAGCTTACTAAAACATAGGCTAAATGTATCTTAAGGCTCAGAATCAAAAGGTAAAAAAATACTCACACAAACACATTTCATCTTGCAAATGAACAAAGCTCATTTGGCACATTCAAAAACTCTGAGTTTTCCTATGGTTCATTTGGATCTAAATCCTAAAATAGTGAATATGCATTTCAGCTTTGCCATGCACCGACAGGGGCAAAAGCAATGATACCCCTTTCTTATAAACTTCTAAAAGGCTGAATTATCAAATGTAGCACAGTTCATATGCTTGTATCACAAGAGGAGATATTACTTAGGGGTTTAAATCTATTTTTCAATGTTAATAGTTTTACCACAATTGCAGGAGTCACGTGCCATTTCATTCTTGACTGTGTGCGGTAACCATAAAAGCTGTGAGAGTCTGACTCTGTATAACTCTGAAAGGACGCGAGTAGCACAATTAGCAAATGACTCCTAGCAACTGGACAATCTCTCTTGACATAGAAAAATGATCTGCAATATTTTCAGCCAAGAAATAAGGAGAATGCAGTTTATGGTATCAAGTTATATAGCAGAGGCAAGTGAAACAGGATTGTGAAAGTTTCCTAAACTGTGTCCATGCTGAATACACTGACAGAACTAAGCAGACATGAAGTTATCCTAAATACTGATGAGCAAAGGGATCTTTTCCACTGAATTCCCCCCCCAACCCTTTTTTTTTATTTTTTATTTTTTTTTAGTGCAGGATGCTATTGTTGTAGTTCAGAAAGCCCCGGGCAGCTTAGAAATCAGGCAAAAAATCAATAGCCCACTTGTTGAAGATAAGTGAATTAGCTTGTGTTGAATGTAACTGAGTACCTGAACACTTGAGTGAGCAGCCTTTGTTTTGTGAGAAGGGAGATTTGTAAGGTTTCTCTTCCAAGGGCTGTGGTGGTGCACATCTCGGATTAATCAAGCTGAGTAAGAGGGAGCTGACCACTTACATAGGGAAATAATTTGTGAATTTTCTTTCTTTCAGTCTTGTTCCTATCTGCTCACCATAGCTCACCATGCTGAGCAGCTTTCCACATATTTCAAAGCTAATGAGGAATCTCACAGAAGACTTTTAGTGAGCAATAACAAAGGGGACCAGAATAAGCAGTGTTATACAGCAATTTGCCATGGGCCAAATTAAAAAATTCTTTCCCATTCTATGCGGGCCTGGGAGCTATTTCCTTTCACAGACGTTCTGTCTCTGGGAAGCTCACCTCATGTGTCTGTGTATTAAGAGAACTTCAGAGAGTTAATAGAATTGTCACCTGGGCACATTAAACATGCGGTTAGAGAAGTTTAGATCTCAAACCAGTTGATTTTATGTTACGCATTTGGTGTCAACCTCATGAGCTTTTAAGACATCCCTCATTGCTTTTAGCTGCAGGGGTGGCAGGGCAGACTTTACCAGTTCTGGTAGTTGGTTGTTTTTTTAAAGCAGTAACCTACTGCTTTGGGCAGTGATCTACCTCATCTAGGCATCTTGAAATGCAGGAACTTTTTGCCACCTACACTCAACAACCATGTAAACAGAGGGTCCAATGCACAAACCATGATGAACTTTTACTCTTTTCAGGGCTGACTGTGTTGGCAGGTCTGCCAGTGATGGTGATATATCACCCTGGCCCATTTCCCTTAGTCATGCCATCAGGGCTGGGAAGCAAAACTTCTAACTGTTGTTCATGCTGGCATGTTTTCAGATAAATAAATCAGGTCTGCAGTTCCTCCTACATGGTACAAAGGAGGAACCCTTGAACAGTTTCTGAAGAGTGAAGCTGGTTTTTACCAGCATTCCTGAGCTGTAGGAGTTTTGACAGCCTGGAAATTTAGCCAGGGCCCTTTCCTTTTGGGAGAGCTGGTATCAGAAACATGAAGCTCTCTTCCATGATGATGTCTGGGAAGCATTTCAGATGTGGCTTGCCCTCCAGTGTGAAGCCCACAGCGGCAGCATGGGTCAGGGCAGGAAGTGATGGGTGCCTCCCCTCTCTCCTGTCCTGTATTCACTTTTGTGGCTAGCCCGGCGCTTAGGCTGGGTGCTTCTAGGTACCTGTTCCTGCATTCCCAACGGCTGTAGAGACTAAGTAGGATTTCTCCTGTAATTACTTCTCCCAGCTGCTGGGGACACTGTGGCATCAGGTATGACAGTATCCAGGATGCCTTGTTCCCTTCCCACCCTGCTTGTCTTACAGTTTTCCTTAAGCTGGTGCAGGTAACACCTGTGTTTGGTGGAGCAAGCAGCCTGGCACAGAGAAAACAGTGATGGGGGGCACCACAGGAGGATGGGATATGGAGAACTAACCAAAGATTGTGGAGGATCATCAGCTGGGGCTTCTCCCATATGTCCCAGAAAAATTAGGTTCCTCCATCATCTTCCAAACTGCTCTTCCTTCCCCCAGGAGTGATGAACCTCCCTCCTCACCTGGAAGTGCTTTATGTTTTATTCTTCAGATTCTTTCTCCAGCACCATGTCTTGCCATCTCCAGGGTATATCCTTTCACTGTACTTCCTCTTCCATCCTTTTTCTTCCCTACTTATGCATCTGTAAGTGCAAGGAGAAAGCTCATTCTGCACTCCTCCATCCCCCAATCATCTACATGTGCTTGCTGGAAAAGGCTGTGCAGGAAACCAGGGGCAAGGATTCAACATGGCAGCACTGCCCTGTGGTTTCCAGAAGTGTCTTTTCCCTCCCTGCAGATTGGTGCTGATGAGGAGCCTGTGGAGGTGTTAGGGGAAGACAGAACCAGATGGTTTGACCAAACACCTTCACCTGGGAATTAAAGCAGAGTCCCATGCTCAGTCTGCTCCCTGAAGAAGCTGTGCATCGCTTCTTCCAAGGCCCTTAGATTCAGCGGAGATAATTTGACTCTAAATTTACATATTAATAATTTACATAGTTATTGCAAAGCCTGCTATTTAAAATCTTGATAATGACAGCAGCATACCGTGTTTCTGTTGACTCTGATCTATGGAGTGTCTCTTTACATAAATGAAATTATAAGCCCAGAGAAGCTTTTTTTTTTTTTCTTTCATGTTGTTTTTTTTCTTTCTTTCTTTTGCTTCCTTTTTACTGCTTAAGGTAGATGACTC
>NW_010331122.1:28782-58782 GCF_000700745.2 Antrostomus carolinensis | reverse complement strand
CTGCACTACTATGTCCTGTTATAAGTTTTCATTTTGCACAATGTAGACCTTTTTAATATTTATCAGCATGCTGCCTCTAACTTGATACATTTGTACTGCACAGAAATTGATTTTCAAGAAATGTGTTTTGGATTTTTCGCACGCTTATGGGGTTTGAGAAATGCATATTTGCATAGAAATAATCTTTAGTGAGCTAAATTTTAGAGTATGTCAAATTTATAAATATCACTACTGTAAAGACATATTTTTAGAAATAGATTTCTGGCACAGTTTATTTCAATTCCATTTTTCACATTTGTGTCACCAGCATAGCTTTGGCTTGGTATTTTCTAATGCATTTGTTTTCAGCATTCACGTTTTGGAGATTAAACTTTTCCATTGTCTTGTTCAGACATTACAGTTTGAAAATGAAACGAAGCCAGAGAGGTGCTCTTGTTTAAAAGACATTTGGTTTGAGACATGTGGCCAGTAAAACTTACTTAGCTCCTTTTCCTTCTTCCAATTCCAAGCATAAACATACTACTCTCTTTTTGTATTATTTTGTCCCTTTACTGGAAAAGGAAGTTCTCTAATTATAAACCTTCTATACATCTTTAAGGTGCATTATATTTCCTGTTGTTTCATTTCAGAGTGACTGCTATGTCTCTGCTCTTAGCTTATGCCGTTTTAAAAATACAGATGCTTAGTGTACAATCACACACAAGTAATAAATTGAATTTGTTCTTTTATAGAGACTCCAGTGTTCTATTTAAACAATACCAATATGCTTTAAATACATGTAGTAGAATATATATAGGACAGCAATATATGCTCTAAACTGTTCAGGTTGGGATTACATTACCACAAATACTGAAAGGATGTTGCAAATTTATTCTCCAGCTGAAGAGATTCCCATTCTAGAAATGGACTGCATGTTCACAAAGGAAACAGGCTGAAGAAGGAAAATGCTGTTCATCCCCCCAGTTTTGGTGGGTTCTCTGCAAAAAGGCAACAATATTGTCCTTATCTGATTGGTGTCAGGGAGCATATAAGTCATCCTTCCTGTTGCCTGAAGTAAGGAATTAGGCTTAAAAAATAATAAGCAAGCCTGGTTTCTGTGGAATTGAATGAAAAGATATACAAATCTCAGAGATAAATTTCAGCTAAGGCCTCAAAATCGCTAACAGTCTTTAGACTTGTTGATGTAAGAGCTTGACTTGGTTTTGAGTAGATGATGTGTTCCAGGGAAAAGCCTGACTTCAAGATCTGGCTGCTAGGTTCTGCAGGATTCTTAAATTTTGCTGTAAATATCATTATACCACCTGCAGTTTTTTGTCTCTGCAATGTAAACCTATTTAATTGTGGTACCTTGATGGAATTTCTGCAGCTGCTTCCTCTTCCAAATGCTTTGCCTAACCTTTGTATATACCCAGCATGGGCAGATGACTAAGGCCAGTTTTCAAATCCCTCTGGAAACGAGACATTGGTGTTGAATTCATGGGGTTCCTGCTAATCAAATGCCTCTGTGCACTTGCAGAATGTTATCCTGCACTGACTAGTGTAAGTTTCCATGAGCACTTTAAGATGCTGCTCCTCTCCTCATGTCCTAATAAGTGAGCTAAGATCAGGGAAGATGCTTGGCTTGGCCCAGGGCACTCTCACCATAAAAATGAAGATACCACAGAGGGGCATTTCTCAGTGGGAGAGACATTTAGCTTTGGACTTGTTCTTCTTCACTGGTCAAATGTGTTGGCCCTTAAGGAATGGGATATGTGGTCTTTGGGTTTGTAGAAGTGGGTTACTGCAGAGAAAATAGGTACACCTTTTATTTATATGTGTATATATACACACACACAATATAATAACATGCTCCTTTGCTTTATATTAGAAGTTTTAAGGCATTGCAGCCATTTAAGAATTAGGTTTGTTAATGTGTGGAAGAGGGAGGGAGAAGGAGGTCAGGGCATCAGGATTGTGTGTGGCTATATTTAGGAATGAATGTTCAGCATCACACATGGGACAGGCAAATTTTCTGTGCTGGCTCTTTAAAAAGCCAGTAAAATCTGCTATGAAATATTGCCACTGCCCTAATTAAAAATAAAATAAAATAAAATAAAAAATATTTTTATTTTTCATTAGTCTGTGTCAAAAGTGAAAATAATTCAAGAAATCCATTGCAAAATGGTCAAGGCAAAAGAACTTTCTATGAAATTCTCTCTGACCAGTTCAAATAGCTTAAACACTATTGACCATTCTTCCACCAGCTCAGTGATGCATGGCATTTTGAATCATCCATTTTCTTTGAAGACTACCTGGGGTTAGCATATCATTACTTGATAACAGAGTTTCAATTCTAACCCACTGGCAGCACTCAGCTTTAAGCTGGATACACTTACTTGCAGGCTCATCCAACCCTACATAATTGTCTGTACATTTATTTTATTGTCAACTCAGAGACAGGCTGAAGAAACTAACTGTTTGCTTTAGAACACATTAACTTCTTTATCACATTAATACTGACTCATATCTTATTTCCCAGTTGCAGTAACAAAACCATTCAAATATTTCCCTCACAGGACAATATCTTTAATAGCTTCTGTGTGTTTCCTATTTTTGGCTGTTTCTGTATAAACAGACTAATCTAATAGCATGCTGAACCATCTATACTTGGCAGAAATTCAGCAACTCACTCATTTCTACGGCAAGCTGGGATGCCAAGGGAAAAAAAAATCCTCACTTTTATTGCAGCAAGATCTTTCTTAAAGTTGTCTTTTATAAGTATAATATGACTATCATTTGGGTTACTGCAGCACCTTGACTGAAAAAAACCCCACATTTATTGCAGTACAGGATAAACCAAATAGGAGGGCATTATTCCCTTCACAATGTCCACAGGAATTCATTTACCTAATGTATTCCGTCTCTCTCATGTGCACTGCTTTAAACGGTGGTAAAGCACACACTTACAAATATTGTTGAGAGCCAATTAGGAAGTATGTCTGATAAGGCTGGAAAAACAATCTGTAAGCCACTAGAAAACACTTACACGTAGAGTCCTCTTGCTTGGGGTATTTAGCCATTTTTGGCAAATTAAATTTTTTTGTCCCTCCACAGTGATCAGAAGCTGTGCTGTGAAGCCACTCAAGAAATGTTCCCCATCCATTTTGTGGCTTTCATCCCCCCGTGGCTTACATGGATAAATTGGTGAAATCCATGGTTCTGCTTCTGGCTGCTGCTCAGAGCCTCAGGAAATGCGACTTGATGTACATTTATTTTGGAGCAATGCTATCTTAAGCAGTCTCAGGCTCCTGATTCTCTGGGCTGCCCTCTTCATTAAAGTCAGCAGTTTTCGATGGTTTATATTTCAGACAGATTAGTTTCCTGATCCAGTTCATTGCATGCTCATATAAATTCCCGCACCAGCAAAAACAAAGCAGAAGAAGTAGCCAAAGACAATGACTATTTAAACCAGTTTAAGAAGCTTTGGTTGCAGCTGAGTGTCCAACCATGGCTCTGTATCTTTATGGTCAAAGCAGGGCTACACCATCATACAGTTCCTGCCTGTAGTGTGTTGGTGTTTGTGATAAATATTTGAGCTATTGATGAATGTAGGTATAAAAATGCAATTATGATTGTTTTCTTATTGTTTTATATCCGTATCAGCTGCAAAGCTTCTTAGAGTGAGGTGGGTTTATTTAATTTGGGGCATTTATCAATAGTTACAGTTTTATTTATGTAATTGACGTTTTTATGTCCCTGTCCTTGTAACATTTGGGTGTAAGAAGCTTATTGAAACCATCTAGATCTGAAATCAATGCATCTCTAATACAGAGAGGTTCCTTAACTGAACTGGCCTAACTGTACAAAAATAACCCGCTATTGGACTCTACTCAGATGCACACTAGTAATGCCTTACTTTAAAACACAGAAATATTGAAGTCTCTTTGGCTTTCAATTTCCTTCCTTGTTTTTTAAACTATATTTTTAACATTATTTTTGCTACAGTAGGCCAAGTTCATCCCTAATATAACTCTATTGAAATCAGTGGGGAGACTTGTAATTTTAAGAATAAGACACAGTAAAGTGCTTTGCTGGATCAGGGCCTAAAAGGATTAGTACTGTGGAATGCTTATGGTGAACCTAGAGGTAACTGTATGAATAAAAGTCATTTTAATTGCACTGGAGCAGTTTGGGAATTTTATTCTACCTCTCAATAAAAGAAATAAAAAATAGAATAGACTCTCACTGCCAAGCAGAAAATCCTATATAATGTTTTGCAATGTTTTGCAAATATTTAAACTGCAGAAAACATTTAAAAGTCTGAGATATAACCCCCCTAGCTTTTCTTTTGAGGCTTTTGCACATTTTAAAACAGATATTTGGTACACAAATTGTAAGACCAATAGGAAGTATTGATTTTTAGGTATAAGTATAGTGGCTTTGTGCCTATTCTATATTTTTCATTAAGGCAACAGTCTGAGACTTTTTCCCAGAGAACTGAAGCTAGCTGATCATTTTTTATTGTATTCTGTGAAGTAAAATGATGAACAAAGATGATTTCTATGCTCATTCTATTCCTGATTCCCCATGAAAACTTGGCATCCTGTGAAATGTCTGGTAGAATGCAAGCTGTTCTCTTCTAGGTGCATCAAAGGTGGATTTGGGACTATCCCTTTTTCCACTTGAACAGATTTGAACATGGGTCTCCAGAGGAATGTGTGTGAGGCCTTACTCTCCAGTATTTAGTACAAACACCTTATGCCTGGACTGAAGGGAGAGGAAAAACAGTGATACTTAAACTCATCACAGAGGCTCAGGACATCTTAGAAGGGCCCAGGTCCAGGAAGGACTTTGCTGGTACTACCCTGGCAAACAGCAATCTGAAGCAGAATTTCATGTAATGAAACATTCCTTCCATCAGCCTGTGCAAACGCTGAGTTTTTAGGACTCAGCATTTGAAATGGAAGAATACTTGTTGTTTTGGGTGGAGTTTTTAAAATTCTTTTTCCCACCTACTTGCAAAGTGTTTCAGTTATGTGCTTAAACTCAAGTAGTGACTCTACAGACCTTGCAATCTTCTCCAGAATGTGAACTTGTCAGGTAAAGTAGTACTTGTGATGGTTAGTCAGTACTTGATTGGGGAATATAAGTGACATAATCATTTGCTGATTCAGTAAGATTTGCTCTGGTTTGGGATTCTGCTAAAAGCCAGTGTCCCTGGGCACGTGGATTGGAGGAACAGTGCCCTCCGAGACAAGGTATAAAAATTGTTCCTGATTCTACAATGCATCCTTTGTGTGAAAAGGTTTTAACTCAGGTGCTTTAGTTAAATTCAAACTAGCTAATTGAGTTTTGCTATCTAAAATTTCCCCTGTGGTTTCAAGCAGATAGACTAAACTGTAATCAACTGTTGTACCTGTTTGTAGTTAATGCTGAGATTCACTGGGGTAGGAAAACATTCTCAGTTTCCAAAGTAGAGAGTTATTTGTTAATCTTATTTTGAATCCATTCAGTAATTCATTAGAAGAAAGATGTGTCTGTGCTCATTTCTAGGAAAAACATTCATGAAATTAGATGTTCAGTGCTAGTACTAGAAATGAAGATTATGCTGTAGGTGCAGGGGCGCTTGCCTGTGGGCGTGTGCTGCAAAGAGCTTGGAATTGACACACGTAGAGGTTTTCTGATGTGTCAGCAGGGCTGAGATGTTGCATTTTGCCTGCAATAACAACTTTGAAGGTGATCGTCAAGCATTCAGTTGAATTTGTACTCTTCTTTCTAACATCATTTTGCTTGATGATAAAAATTGGAGCTTATATTCATACAGAGATTTGGCCATTTCAAGCTGTTTCTGAGCCTTGCGTTTGCCGTGTGGTCCTGAGCTCAGGCAGAACTTCCCCCTCTTTTTTTTTTCTTTTCTTCTTCTTTTTTGCCTGTGAGTTGAGGTCTGAACATTGCTGATTTTTGAGCCTCAGATGAGATCAATTTTCCAATTGTGTAATACAGTACCTGGCTTTTCTGAATGGCACTGTTAATTGTCATTGACAATAATAGAATATGAATAGCACGGCCACTTGACACCAACTTAATGGTTCTGACTTTTCAATGGTGCCAAGAGTGTAAGGCTAGAGGGGAAAAAGGGTCAGATGAGAGATAAGAGCTCTTCCGATCCCATTGAAAAAGATTACAGCTTCTGTGTCTTTCAAGTAGTACTTGTGAGGGTCAACATTTCTATGAAATCACCTTAAAACTGGAAGTGATTGAGAGATTTCTATCACAAAAGGTCTGTTAGAACACCTCCACTCACCTCCACCACAATTTTTTTCAGGTTAATAGGCAAACAGAGAGATGCATGTCTGGGATGGCTCAAGGAGAACTGTGGATAGTCATATTGTGGATGACACAATCTGCTCCGAGAGCAACATCTCTAACCCTGTTAGCCCTGAGGAAGAATCACTCTTGTTTACTGCTGTTTTGTCCAGCTGGGAGCTCTGGGAAATTCTGTGATTCACTTTAGTACCTCTTTTAAGAAAAGCTTACAGTCCTTAAATACACAGCTATCTCTGCCTATTGGGATTCTGATAATACACAAGATTACCTACCTAATCTGATCACAGCAGTTCTCACCATTCTTGGCTATGAGGGACAGAGGCCAGGAGGAGGAGGATGTTTTACTTCCACTCTTGAACATCATTACAAGGAACAGTCATTTTCAAGGCATTAAATACCTGCCATGACTTGTATGGGATGGTAGATTGTAATGTTTAAATTTTACCTATTTTAAAATATAATTTCCCAGGGATTTCTAGACATCTGGTAACTAAATGAGAGGGATATGTGGCTGTGCAGAAATCTGGGAGAGGTACCTGCTGTGCAGTTGGAGATGTACTTTGAGTTGTGTGGAGGATGTTTTGAATGTGGGGCAGACAGGTTGATCTTTGTGCTGAGTCCATAGCAGTTACTGCACAGGAGCTGTAGAGTCAGTCTGTGCCTGCATGCAAAGTTTGATTTAGCCAGAACATGTTAGACTTCTGTTGCACATGTTCAGATGAATTGCACACCACAAAACCAAAGTCCTAGACAGAAATAGGAGTCATTTATTTGTCTGTTTGTAGTTCTGATGTGGAAGGTATGCCATTAATGAGCAAGGGACTGACTCAGCGGAGTAATAAGATATTGGCTTTGTTATGGCTTCAGGTGTTTCTAAAAGAGAAATTGCAAAAAATCAAACCAGATAAGAAACAGAAGGAAACTCTATGAGATTGTTCAAATAGATACTTGACATGAAAAAAAGTGAATCTAGAATTTAGATAATAAGCAAGAAAGTGTTAGGAGGAGGGAAGGGTCTAGTTCTCTTTATATGTCCAAAAGGACAAAAATCTTACATTTTATTGAATCTGATGTTGGACAAACTTTGCTAATGTACACAAGGAAAACACAGGGTTGCCTTCAGAGTGGTATTTATCAGTGGGTATTTAATTGTTGTAAGGGTTGGGGGTGGGGGGTGGGGGTCACAGGATTGTTTTTGTTGATTTATCATTAAGACTGTTGTTTGGGAACAAAGCTTCCAGAAATGGTTGTTAGGAAACTTACTTTATTCTGCCTGATCTAAGTTTTCCCAGTGGATTTCTGTTTAAAAAGAATAAACAAAGAAAAAAAGCAAAACAGCAGAAGTGAGAATTAGATATAAATATGACACTAAACTATATCTTTTAATACAAAAGAACTCTTTTTTAATTAGAAGCTTGGAAGGACATACCCTTTAATTGCTGCACTTGTAGTTTCTGGGCCATCAATATCCTTGCTTCTTTCATTAATAAACTGGCAAGTCAAGTAGGAAAGCTGCAGGAGTATAATTTTTTCCCTTAAGCTCTACTTAATCAACAGCAGACTTGATCAAACAGAAAAAAGAAAATGTAAATCAGTTGCATTAATTCTGCTGGCAGTAAATAGTAGGAAGAAAGCTAAACATGAAAGAATGCTCATTTTGCAGCTGATATCTGGGGTAGGATTGAATGGGAGAAATAGGTAGTTAAACAGCTCTTTAGATTGTGAGTGACTAGGGGAATACTGGGGTTTATGTATGGATTAGCACAGTGATAGACCCTGAGTAGCAAAAGACGATGACTAATTACCTGACAGAGCAGTACTCCATTCGACTTGGTCATTGAAATTAATTTCTGTTTTCAGGACTGGCAGAAAGCAGCTGCAGAATTTCAGTTCAATACTCAAATTAACTAGGAGTCTAAATTATTTCTTTGCACATACGATATTAGAGGAGTGGGTTACTAAATTGATCTTGATTTTACACACTGAGGCAAGAATTATTCTGCCTTTTTCATCACGAGTCCATGTCCCCTGAAGTCAGGGAATAAAACCTCTGCGATAATAAACTACTCGGCATTGATTTGAACTCTGTCAGATAGTTAACATCTTAACATTTCCTGGAATCCCAGATGAAAGAATTATAAAATAAAGTCTTCCAGGATGAAAGAAAATTTTACCACCTACTCTACTGAGTAAAATACACTGAGCTGAACTTAGTCACATGAATTTACTTCACAGTTTGAATAGGATTATGACCAGGAATTAGTTTGTCTTATGATGTATATGGGCTTGACAATCTGGTATATTTGAAAACTTCACTGACTTTGATAAAATCTATGGGGAAGATGTCAGCTGGTTATTACTGATGAACTCATAATAGTTTGAGGCATGGGGATAGAAAAAAACTAAAACCAACTGCAAAAAAACTCCACAGAATCAACTTTGTTAAGAAAAGCTGTATGCATTAAAATGCAGTTACTTATCCCATGATTCTAAAGTGCAGGAATTCTGCCAGATTTCCACATTGGTAGTTGACTCATTACATTCATAAGCAGCAATTTCTCCTTTTGCCAGGAGCAAAACTCCTAGAGCCTTTTGACTGTTTAAAGGTTCCTCATATTTTAATTTATTTATTCAGCAAAAGTAAATTCTAAATGTTTATAAAGAAATTAAGTAAATAGATATGAAAAGGAGGAAAAGGCAAGAGTATGAAAAATGGAATAAATATTTAATATTCATGGGTACATTTTAGCTCAATGGAAAATTAGGCAGGACGGGTACGTGTAAGCCTTTTTTCAGCACTTGTGCCCCATAGTATTCTTGCTGAATAAATTATGTTACTTCCTGCTCTTTCCTGTGAGCTGTCTCTCAATAGACACTTCTAGGCAGAAGGATTACCACATAAACCCGGCAGCTTTTATCTTACTGTATCTTAGTCCTGTGTGGAATCACTGTTGTAACTGGTCACCTTAGTAACTAAAATGCGTTTTATTTCCTTTGGTGATGCTAAGCCAACACAGCTATGGAAGAATGGACTGGATTTTATTCTAGTTCCATAATGAATTTGTAGAGCTAGCAGTTATTTAGAAAAGCAAAAACAAAACCAAAGAACATTCTTTTAGTCAGACACTGAGCAAACTTGATCTGGAGGTCAGCGAGAGACAATACACTGAGAAATCTGCTCTGGCTTTTCAGAGAGTCACATTCCACAGTATAGCACATTGATAATGATTATGAGGTTGTCTACAATTATTTATTTGTATTGTCAAATAAATAACTGAAGGAACTAATCAGAAATCCATTAAAACAATTTTGTTAAACTGAAAGTGAACATTTCTTTTACGCTCTGGTTCAAACATTAGTAAGATTAGAATGTCATAATCATATTGAACAGTTTTATTCCCTCTCTTTTAATTTATTTCATTATCCTTTTACTCTTAAACGCTATTGTTCAGGTGTTATATTATCACTTTGCATATGCTTTGTTATATTTTTGCATTCATTAAAAATCCTAATATTCTCTTGCATACCAAAGAGAACCAAAAGAATCACTAGTCAGTGACACGTGGCCTTAGAAATATAGTTTTCCTGTTCATCTTGTTGTTCATATAGAGTTCTGTCTCTGTGTTAATATACCAAGAATCTTGAATTAAATTGCATGTAGGCAATTGATTTGCGCTGGCTTTGCATAGAGATGTAGGTGTCATTTCTGCTTTTATATACTGGAAAATTAATATTCCTCATCTTAATGCCAAGTGTATACCATGATTACTTTTAAGCAACCATTAATATGAATTCCTTTGCATTGCCATTACAGAGAATGATGGTAATGATGTGTGTTATGTCTTTGATGTGGATAACAGGCAATCCTGAGAATGTGCTAGACTGAGAACTACGATGTTTCGGATGTGCATTGGTGACCTAAGTTATTTTTTCTTATTTCAGCTAATAGTAGAGCATATCAATATGATCAAGCAAATGTTGGTCTGTGATTGTCCTATCTACATTGTCTACAAATGGCAAAATAGGGCCAACTCTGATAATGTCTTTGTGAGAGCAAACACAACTGGATAGAACATCTCTCAAATGGGAATTCATTTTGGTCAGTTATTTGGGAATGGTTTCTACCCAAAGCAGGATTTGAAAGGCTTGTTTTATCTTTGTTGTTCACCTAAACCATCCATTCTTCAAGTGTCTATAGCTTCCTATTAAAAGACTGATTCGTCATTTCTTAGATAAAACTTCTGTGTTGCAGAGGGTAACCTAAGATGTATAGATTCAAGATATAAATTTGCTTGCAAGAATTTTGAAAAAAAAAGTTTATAGAAAATAGGAGAATTATAAGAAACTGTGTGAGAAAATAAAAAAAGATAATATGATATTCATTTGTAGACTTCTAAAAAAAAAATGGTTTAAAGATTCACTGTACTTCTAGATGCTTGTCAAGCATGGAGTCTCTTCATATTACTTTGTGCTAATTCAGCACCTCAAGAATGCTGTGGAAATTTTGTTGCTCACAAAATATTTTCTTCTCAGCGTGAGGCCATTGCCATAGTCAGTAACCTCCAGCAGGCTTGCTAAGCTAGTAAAGCTAAAATGCTGCTGCTCATTGTGGCAGCTGACAGAACAAGTACCACTGGTGAGCAATTATGGTCTCATGACCATATACTGAAAGTTGTTTAATTGTCTTTTGCTTGGAGTTAAACAAACTGAAAACTTCAGATGGTAGGGCACTGCCATTTTTCAAGTGAAATTGTAGAAACAGGAAATCTATAAAGACAGCATATATTTCAGACATTTTCTCCACTTGCTGCTGAGACTGTTATTAATGCCACAATTAAAAATAAAAGATACAGAACATTAGAGTTTTGAAGGAAGTCTTGTTTCCACAATTAGATTAATTCTTCCCATTGATAAAGTCTTAAATACTGTAGAAAATTACAGAGGAGTTTTCAGTCCCAAAAACCAAACTTGCTTTGCTTTTTGCTACAGTGACAGAGTGTGGGGAAGAGAAGCTGGGGTGGTTGGCATGTCTTTAATTTAAATAACATCTTAAATGTGCTAAATAAGAATACTTACTTTAGGCCAGACCCTGTTCTGGCCACTTGAACAGATGTTGTGGTAGAGCTTGCTCATGGATAGGTTGTTTAAGCTCCCCCTAGGACCCAAGTAATTAGCATATCATGTCATGGTGAGGTATTTATTAGACTGGAAGTGTTCTTGGGAGGCTAAGTTTCAGAGGTTTAAATCAGAGCTGAGCATAGAGTTTTAGGGCCTTATTCACAGTAAATTTTACGGTGGTGAAAGGTTATGGAATGGGTTTCTGTACCATGCCTACTTGCTCTAACAGATCTCAGAAGAGATATAGACTCTGAACTTTGTTGTGGTTTTTCTTTTTTTGGTTGGTTGGGTTTTGGGGTGTTTTTTTGTTTTTTTGGGTTGGCTTTTTTTTGTTGGGGCAGAGGTGCATAGAATCATAGAATCATCAAATGTTGTGAGTTCGAAGGGACCCACAAGGATCATCGAGTCCAACTCTTGCCCCTGCACAGGACAATCCCAAGATTCAGACCATGTGTCTGAGGGCCTTGGCCAAATGCTTCTGGAATCTTGTCAGGCTTGGTGCCATGACCACCTCCCTGGGGAGCCTGTTCCACTGCTCCACCACCCTCTGGGTGAAGAACCTTTTCCTCTTGCCCTGCAGATTTACCCCTGCATATAAAGGAAAGCAAGGGAAAAGTACCTTCCACAGCAATTCTAATTCTACAGTGCTCTTTTACGCCAAACATGCATCATCAATGTAATTTCCTGTAACAACGGTGACTCCAGGATGAACAGCTATTTAGTATGTCTCAGTTAGAAGCTTCTTTCTCAATACCTGCATCTGATGACATTAGAGTTATTAACACTGCTAAGCATTTAATAAACTCACTGATCACAAATCAGTGGTATCATTGCCAGGCGATCCTGGTATTAGACAGGAACTTCTTCACTGCCCTCCTGAGCAATCTCTTAGGCTGTAAATCCCTTCCTGGTGACCGCACCAAAGTGTTACTGCTGCAGACCTGACCTGGCTGTCTTTCTCTCCTACAAAAAGGATAGAGAGAAAAAGAATGAAAGACAACTTTAGCCAAACAGTGAACATGCTCCTAACAAAATGTTTGAAACAGACAAGGAAACAGTATCTGCTATGATGCCACGTGAAGTGATTATGTAGGGTACTGTTTGTATTGTGATTTAGTGGGTTATTTCCTTGGGTATGTGCAGGGTAATGGGTTTTGTGCAGGAAAAAAAAAAAAAAGTGGATACAGATTACTGTAATGTTCTTGTGTGGTAAATTGTCTGGAGATTTTGGAGAATTGGATAGTATTGCTGAATGGACAAGGAATGGAATGGAATGCATGTACACAAGAATATAAATATTTCCCACTCGGCTTTTATATTTAGTAAATATGTAGATTTCTGCTTATACAGGAAAGAGACTAGAATCAAATGAATGAGGTTGTGCAGGGTGCTGTGAGTGTAAGCTGAAAATAACTGGCACAGTTATTGCCAGCTCCAAATCTAATGGTTTCATCACAAAAGACCCAAGCTACGGATGCCTGTCTATAACTTTATGCAGATGAATAACCTTTTGAAGTGCATAAAATTCAGCCTACTCTTGCTGCCTATTGAAACAGTAAAGTGTAAGGGCCCCTTCCCAAATCCCTAAACCCCCACACCCAGTTCTACAGAAGTCCAGTCTCTGTGTTCATGCTGCTAAAGTACTTTTATCAGTTTTGTTGGCAATGCCTTATGATAAAAAAAAACCATTTTAAGTAATCTCTAAACTAAGAGATTTCTTTATATAACACATTACCATAAATACTTTTCTGAAAAGTGGAGAAAAGTCACCATTTTGTGGCAGGGAAAAAAAAAAGTTCTGTAATTAATGAAGTTTTAAGTGTGTTTACAAGGACCAAATCTTGTATGCAAATACATAGTACCAGTAGTAACAGGGGATAAACCAGGCAGGATATGACACAACAAAGTCCCGATAGTAATCTGGCTCCCCTTCTATTTTAGTATAGCCCCTTCCTTTTCCAAGTGTGTTGTTGTTAGAATTGTGTTTATGGTAAGCTTGACTGCTTTTTGCAAAGTAAAAGAGAGTATTTTGATTTCTATGAAGCAGATATAATGAAGTTGGCTTGATAAACCCCCATTGGTATCTTCAGGGAACAAGTAGATTAAACAAGTAATTATACCATAAGGTTTTTAGAAGTTAGTAGATTTAAATACATTGTATGAATCTCATCTTAACGTAGCCTTTTGTCTATAGTGTTTCCTGCCAAAAAAACCTCCTGACAGGAAATAAACATTAAAATAATCTTTAATCCCTTGTCTGGTCTATTACCATTAACAATTGATGCACTTTAATTTTGTGGGATTTTAACTACAAAATGGAATGGCTAAGTAGTGATAATTGGGTTTGGAATTATACGGTCATTTATATCAACAGAAATGCAAGTGGCTGGGAGGGTGATTAATTATTTAACATTTCCTGGCTGTGGTTCCTATTATAGAATTTTCTGATATATTCTGCTGTGAACAATTATCACCAAATGAGGATAAACAAATCTGTGATGTGAAGTATTATTTATAAATTAAAATATATTTAGAAGATGTCTATTTCATTTGCATTTTTACTTTCTTCTTGATAGGACTGTCATAATCAGCTTGTTTTCAAGCTTTTCTGCCCTCGTGCTAATTTTTCAGGTTCACACCCCAGATTTCATGCAAGAAAAACAGAGCTTCAGATGTTGTTAAAATAATTCCTATTCCAAATAAAGATACAGTTTATACAGTTATGGTAATGTGTTTACATGTTCTATTCCCCTTTCATTCCCTAATAGTAGAATTAGTGCATGGCACTGTATTAGAATTAAATCCAAGTGCTCGCATCAGACTAGATAATTTAGTACCTTCAACGTGTGAAGATTTGGGAAAAGAATACTGGTGCTTCTGTTCTTAAATAGGGATCTCCAGCATTTGAACTGGATTAGTCTATGAGAGTTAGCATTTCACAGTCTCTCTTATGTGGAGACTGACTGTCACTTTGGTGTATTATGCTCATGTGTCCTTGTTGATACACGTACAAGCAGAATTTGCAATTCATTTTTCTTTTACTTTCTTACAATATGTTTACTAAAAAAAATATGTGTATGCTGCTTATCTGACAACATAACACAAAGTCATTTTAATTAGTACTTTCTAAACCATTTTTCTTGACAGTTACCCTGAAAATGTTCGCAGCCTTAATTTCCATTAAAAAAATAATAGACTACAACCCTTAGTTTGAAAACGATTACTAAAAGTGCCTGAGTTTCTTCTTCAAGCAGAACTCCTAACAATCATCCCTGGCAGTCCTACCAAGAAAACAAAATCCAGTTTACATGCTTATATATCAACAAAGAAGGAACAACAAGATGATGATAATTATCGTTAGTGCAGTGCCTAGATTGTTAGTCACAGATGAGGACCCAGCCATATTAATAAATATGCAAAATAAACAAAAAAAAAAATTGTTCCAAGTCTGTATTGCTTAAAATTTAAGTGTTAATCAAAAGTTAGGGATACAGATAGATAAAAAGAACAAGCATATAATGAGATAATATTAATCAATATGGTAGGCCCTGTTTTAGGCATGATTTTTTTGATGCCAAAGAAAAGATTAGATACCAAAGAAAAGGAGAATTTTAATGTGGATTATGAAAAAAGATAATGAGATAATATTGCAAATGCTTGTGGGCCGATCTGTAAGCAGAATAAAGGAAAGCATGAAAATGCTTGTTTAAAAATTTAGGAAGACATCAATGAAGACGACCATCTTGAAGTTGATCTAGGGTGAGCGTCAACAAATTGATAGTGAATCAGGATAAACTGGATTAAACTGAAGATTTCTTTATAGGGAGACTACAATATCAGAGGAAGAAAGGATAAATTTCTTGTGGAAAAAGTAAGTTTTCTACCAAAGATGCTCAGTATAATGTGTGCAGGAGCAGAGAGAAAAGGGCTGAGATATTTGTGGGACGGACCTTCATGTGGGTGTGCAGGAGAGAAGCCTTACAGTTAAAAGAAAGAATTGGCAATGAACCAGACAGAAACAGATCAAGAACAGAAAATCTGAGCATGGATGAGAAGTAAATTCTGGTGAGCTGGCAGTTGTGGCAAGTCCAGAGGACTGATGGGTAACGCTGAAGGAGGTTACAGAAGAGGAGTTGACCAGCCACATCCTTAGAGACACAGATCACGGCAAGTGCAAGCCAAAAAAATTAATTACAAGATGAAAGAAACAGGCAAGAATATCTTCAAAACCAAGATGCAGGAAGCTTATCCTTGTTCTCTGCACAGCATCTGTGCAGACTGTGTTAGTGCTCCCTGCCTAGTATTACCTTGAAAGTGGGAGAAAGCAGTTTGGAAGAGGCTAACCTGGCTGGGTCAGCTAGTAGTTCAGTGTTGGAAATTATATTCTCAATAATGCTGAATGGCAAAAGAGCTGATGTAGGACAGAAGGAGCCACAGATTGCCTTAAGAATGAATCATTAACTATTAAAATCCTCAATCAGTTCAGCACTCACTACCCCAACTTCAGCACTACAGTGCCAAAGCAGAACTTAGTTGTGCACATTAGCTTGTCTCCTGTCTTTAATTAGAGCAAGATTTGTGCAGTAGCCCAGTGAGTCTTCAGGATCCTGACGTGTGAGTGACATACTGGAGAGGAAGCACAGCAAGGTAGTACAATAGAAGTTTAGGTGTGTTTGCTCTCTGTGTGAGACCAGCATAGTTTGATTGAGATGCACAGTAGCCCTGGGCAGGAGCCCAGTGTAGATGAAGCAATATGCACAGTTCAGCTGAAAGATGAAGTATAGGGCTTAGTGAGGATGTTGAAGCTGGTGACTCGATGTACAGTATTGAACTGTGAGAGAGCCACAGAGCCACAGTATTAACACTTTCTTTGTTCATGCCAGAAATAGATGTGCTCATCAACCTTTATAAATTGAATCTAACTCTAGAGTGAAGTGTTACGCATCCACAAACATTGAATTTTATTTGATTTTAAAACGCTGGTTAGGTTTCACAGTCAGCTTTTCCGTTTTTTATGTTACAGTGTGGGCCTTGAGCTATATTTTAAGTTTTTCTCATAAAATAAAGAAGGAAGGTCTACTCGAAAACTGTGTTAAATCATACACTTCATTTTTCTTTAGACACACAGCGCACGAATAGTATAATAATACAACAGCACTGCTGGTTTTGTGTCATTGTCAAAATCTTGGTCTGAGTTAGCGGAGACAATTTGAGACTTTATTTGTCCGCACACATCCAGTATTTATCAGGTGATGGTCCATTAGTTAATGTGTCAAACTCAGCAATATTTGAGGAAGTGGCAATGTGTATAGCACATTAACATGTTTTTTGGTTCACACTGATCTAAATGGCCTGAAATCTAATTGAGTGGATTGCTTATATCTTTTAGCACTTACTACCATTTATAGCAACTGCTCTACTTGCTGGAAATATATCCAGGTATACATAAATACAGTACACAAGAAACTTTTATTTCAGAAGATTAAAGTTCTTTAACACTGCATGTTACTAATTAGTACATATAGCCAGAAAAGCCTATCTTACATTTTCAAATGAAATTTCTTTCAGCAGCTGCTAATACATATTAGGACATCTGTTTATATTTTCCTTCAGTCTTTTTTCTTAACTGCATCTTATTTAAAATACTGTTGTCAGCTGAAATACTATAGCCTTAAACAATACTACTTGTATATGTAGTTGTGAACTCGTATGTCTGCTTTTGAGATGTCTTTCTGCATAAGCAGATTTTTGTTTTGTTTTGTGTAAGTGAAAGATGGATAAAAAGTTGTTTTGCTTCATTTAAATTGGAGCAGGGATGAAAAAGGCAGAAAGAAGTCAGTAGGATAAAATGTAATGCTATCCCCACTAGGTAAAGTTGTCCAATTAGGCCTGGTGTCAGAACTTTTTAACATTTGAATGGCTGGGAGGGGATACTAATTTCAACCTTAATGATTGCTGCTTTAGGAGTCAACATCACAACACTTCACTTACAATTTTAGCACATCTGTCAGCCTGTGCTAAAAAGGAGCCCTGGGCTAGTGGGTGACTGAAGATCCTTTTATCCCTAGAGAGGATTATGTATTCCCTTCAAGAGTGGGAAATAAAAAGGTTATAAATACTCACCTACTTCACTGCTGCCCACATTTGCCCTGTTGACAAATAGTGACTTTCACATCCTGTTTTTACATTCATAAACACAAAGATAAATAAAAACTATGCAACTTCTCATTGTATAACACTTATGGAAGTAGCCCATTTATAATGTCACATATTCTATAATACTGTATAGTCCCTAAGCTGGACTTTTTTCCATTTCAATAGATCACATTGATTTCCTGTGTGACTTTATCTGCCTAATACAAAGTGGGATTGAACAGTTATTTGTCTGGTTTTAGCCATTCCTTATCAAACATTTATGATTTAGCTATTGCTACAACATCTTCTTGTAAGGTCTTTCTTATTTTTATCTTTTCAGGAAGGGTATGAATGTGATAACAGGGGTGTAATAAATCTATCTCTTGAAAATGAAACATATTTTGGGAAACTGTATGCTATCAGCTGACAGTGGAGGGGAGGTTTAAGGGGCAGGACAGTCATGCGAGTGAATTGTCTCTAGGACGCTGTGGGCATCTATTAATAAGAATGATTGACTCTTCTGGTGGAGGTTTTCAGTGTACTGAGATTGCAGTTTCCTAGCTTCACGGTAGGCTGGTGTTCTTGAGATGAAAGACCCAATAGAAAAGAGAGGTTTGCCTAACCAGCCAAAAGTATACAGCCATCGTGAGGCTGTAGGTTGAAGAGAAGTCAGCAGGTTTGTGTCTTCTCTGTTTATAAAAGTAAAAAAAAAAAAAAAAAAAAATCAGATCTCAGTCTTTTTATTTCTGTTTCTCTTTAAATTTCTTTATTCTTTATCTTGAGAGGAAAACAGAAAATATGTGAATACTGTATAATAGTGACTGTCATTTAATTAAATGGGAGTCAAAAGTACATGTGAATAGGACCTTTTCTGTGTTACAGCTTATTTTAAAATTTTATTTGAAAGAAAAAAGCATATTAAAGCTATCCACTGTATATCCCAGGTGTTTTAATATTCCTAGCCAGAGCATTTGAACTGAACATTTTCCAAACAACCTCATCATACTAAAGTAATTTATTTTTCATTACATAATGCTTTTCATTCAATGATTTCAAAATGCTCTAAGTGTGCTTTTTGAAGTGCCAAACTAAGTGTCATATAACCCTGGGGAGATATCTGGTGGTTTTATTGTACCTATTTTGCAGACAGGTAAATTCAAACAAAGAGAGATTAACAGACACCCTGTGAATGTTCTTTTGTTTTTGTCTTCACTTGCCAAATCTGTTTATAGTTAAATTTTTAACCTCCTTAACTGACGCTGTATTCTGTCCTATCTCCTTTTTTTATGTCTTGTCACTAGTGCTTTCAATGACCTCTCTGTAAGTTTCTTTATATAGAAACCTGCTATGCTGTCTTGAATGCACAAGGTCAATAATGATTACCCTCTAACTTTGAAGGGCATCCCCCTTCTCCGCTTGCAAAGTGTATCAAGCCACACAGTCCCTGCACCCCATAATTGTAATTTATCTTATGAAATGCAGTATTAAGAAAGGTATTTTCATTTCCTAAACAGTGGAACTTTAGTCCACAAGCAGGTTAAGCCTGGTAAAGTCAAGAAATAATAATTTTCTTTTTTTCATTGTAGAAAAGTAGACTCGATAGTTTAATTTAAAACAAATCTACATTAATGAAAACATTTTTGTAATATATTTCAAAATACAGCCTTTTCTTTTAGAATACATGGATGGAAAGCTAAATTTCTATTGTTCAATATCCAAACAACGCAATAAAAGACCTTATTTACTTTTTATTTCTAAAGAACTGTATCATGATATGATCACACTGTAAATACTTCAAAGACTTCAGATGATCTGTATGGAAATACTGTTACTACTGTGGGCTGTAGAGGATAGGTATAATGGAAATATGCCTATCTTTTGGAACCAGTGGTCCTCTAATAATTATCAATAAACAAAGTCAGTTAAAAGAAAGTAGAGAAAGGCTAGTGATAACAAGGAGATGCTTAAATTGAATTGATACTATAGCAGGCATTGACTCTGTCATCGCACAGCTTAATAGCTGGAGTGCTGGTTCAATACGATGAACTTGGGAAGGTTTTCTTAATGAAAGAACTGATGCTTTCTGTTCAGTAGCAGCAATAGCTTAACTTTTTTAATTAGCTGCTTTAAAAGTTTACGTGTCACTAATTGTAGTACTGTATACAAGAGGTACTATATGGGTATATGGGCCAATATCAGAAAATGGGTCCTCAGAAATAAATGTGAAATAACAATAGTCATCTTAAAAAGGAATTCATGCAGATATTTTATTTAACCTTAATAAATGCATACACTGCAATTTATTTTACCTGCAAGTAATTCAGGGTTCTATGCAAGTGTATTCTCAGAAAGCTGCTGATTTGCTTTTCAGTGTCTTTTCCATCAGCTATGCATTTTCAGGATCTGTTGGGAAATACGATCCCCCCCCTCCTCCCCCATTTTGATAATCACAGAAAGCTCAGAAAAAGGCGTATAAGAATCAGTTGGAAGAAATGTGCATTCATGTAAATATCTAAACATATATAAATTAGGTTTAAAAATTGAATTCACTGAACATGAATAGTCACTTAAAGTGTAACTGGAATTGACTGTGTCATGTATCAGCCTAATAGCTGGAGTGCTGGTTCAATACAATGAACTTGGGAAGGTTTTCTTAATGAAAGAACTGACGTTTTCTGTGCAGTGGTTGCATTCATCAGACCACATAGTGTTCATTACACTACAAAGGACTGCCAATGTGAATTGTTAGGATCATCTATTAGGTTTTGTAGGGACAAAAGATAGTGGAGGAATGAGAGACTACAGTACCTCTCCAGGATATTCCAAGTCAGACTGCTTTGATGACCTTTCACCGGTGCTTTACCATCTGTTCACTGAGAGATCCCAGGTTCCTACCCTAATTCTGCTAACCAAAACTGGCGAGGAGCCACTGGTATGTGTGCGTGTCTTACTATCCGACATTACAAACTAACCGTTTACTTTATAGGGCCACAATCTTTAATTTGCTTTGTTTAAATATTGTGGAGGTTATTGAAAAATAGACACTCTCCAGTAATGCTAATTAGACTCTCAACCCCACCCTGGTTTGTGGTGCTAATTTGGAGAGGTGCCACATACTGGGGTTGATTTCTTCAGAGAGAAGATGAGCCCTGTGCCATTGGGAAATGGGAAAAACCAGACATGCTGATTGGCAAGGTCAACGCTGGAAGGCCCAACGCTGACTCAGGAACAGGCACGTTAATTCAGTGGGGATTTGCATCCCCTCTGTCCCTTGCTTACCTAATAGGAGCATTGTTGCGCTGTTTCATAGGGAGCTTAGTGACTGAAAAGAGAGATTTAATAGTAAAGATAAAAGTTTTGCTTCAATTCTCCTAACATCCAGTTATTAAGAAGCTTGTCTGCTCTGTGAGGCAGCACACTACAAAAGCATTCCCAGTTCACAGACAGGGGCCGTGCTAAAGCACATTAACAGGTTTAATTCTTTCCTGTGGATGTTTATAGTAGAAGTATCGGTATCATGCACTGTGTTTTCTCCTGCTTGCAGTGTTCAGGCTGAAGTTATGTGAGGGTTACTAGCCTAAAAGTCCATACTCAAGGTCACTCCCCTAACCTTATTTCCCACGTGTTTAAATGTATTTATATAGATAGGTAAAATATGGTAGCTGTGCTCTCACATAACCTTGTTTCTCTTGCTGACATCTCCAGTGGATGGAATTGAATATAAAGCTGTTATATGGGATGGGGACATGTAATGTCAAGCCTGCTTTGAGTGCAAGTGCCTGCTGTGCTGCTGGTGGCAGTCCACCATGCTCCCCTCCCAAGCAGGGGTGTCAGCTCTTCTACATCTCCTGCTACAGCCACCACTGCTGACACCTGAAAGATATATAAGGCATAGAAAAGGAAAAAGCACCTTGTAGGTGCTGGAAGTTGTAATGAATTTTGTGTCCAGCAAAAATTGTTTAAGAGGCAGTTTTTAGTTGTTTCATTTTTTAAAGCTTGTTGAAAATACTAAGTATTTTCATTCCAGAATATATGCTGTGTCTTTTATTCCTGTTTCTCTACGGACTGTATTTAGTGAATCAGTGACAAGTGTTACACATTTCTCTAGTAACTCCAATACCATATCAGGATTTCAGAGCACTCTACTGACATTGGCCAATTAAGATTCACAAGCTCTAAGAGGAGTATGATGAAAACATGTCTTTGTTGATATAAAATAGAAGCTAAAGGCTTTCAATTTGTTTTGCTTGCTTTTTTTTTTTTTTTTCCTTCTTCTTAAATTACCTAATTAGAGGGAGGTTTCAATTGTACTTCATCTGAATTGTCAGGATTTGGGCCCATATGCTATTTACCAGAAAGATTCAGGATTTTACAGAGGTATTCTTGAAAAGTTTGACTTTGTGGGAAAAAGAAACAAGACCTGGATAGGCCCTTGTGCTTTGGGAAACCGTGTGTCATTAAAACTTTGAGAAGTCAGGCCTTGCTGTGCTGCAGTGGGACATGCAAAGCACATGCCCTGAACTGAGCGTATCCATTCCTTGGCTCTGTAGAGCAGGAGATGGAAATGTTCAAAGGAATTAAAGGCCCGTGTGAAATGGTGCCTCCCACTGCCGCTCACTGTCCCAAAATGACAGCAGAAGACACCAGGGTTGCTGGAAACAGTGAAGATATTTCCCTTACGTAAGAGAAAAATTTGCATTAAAAGTTTGGTTTAGGGTAGGAAGCAAGAGGTTTAAAGGATAAAAATACAAGTGCCTGATTTGTACAACTGGGCAAATAGTTGTCAGCCCAGGTAAATGCCAAAAAGTGGTAGAGAAGGCTGGAAGGCTTGTTTGCAAAAACAGGTGACATCAGAAATTTTGTTGAGGACAAATTAATCCTTACTGGTATAATTGAACAACACATATCCTACTCTTCAGATGTCCCCTGTGAGATAGCAGAGTTCAAGTGAAGGAAATAAAGAAGAAACCATTCTGCTTAACTGCGAGTCCCCTGGCTCAGTCCATGCTCTGCCATTGGCCCGGCCCCAAACTAAGAGTAGTGATGGCATTAGCTTCGCCCATCCCAAGTTTTGAAACACATGTATTGTTTTGAAAATAATAATTGGATATTTTAGATCAATGTGATGCTTGGAGAGTATTTGTTTAATTTATCTTGCAAGTCAGTGAACAGTAAAAGGTTTCTCAGTATACGCATTTTGAGCGTATTTTTAGTGATTACATCTTTCTGGATATCCACTGTAATAGAGGAGGAAATCAGTTATTTGCTCAAGATATTTCACATCTGAAAATACATCATAGCACAGCTCTTACTATGTTGTATGCTGTCTTGTGAGCATGCAGTGTATGCACAGGTGCCTACAGCTAAAAGTCTGTGAATTGTTACTTGGTACATTTAAAATATCCACAAAAATTATCATCGTTTTTTGTTAGACTGAAGGTTAAGATGTAGTTTTCTCATTAAAGAAAAATATACTGTTTTAACATAGAGCTTCCCAAAATTGTATTTGTTTTAATGTTTATAAAAAAAGATTTGAAGACATAATACCAGCCTATTTAAGATTTTCTGCTTCTTGAAGCAGAGAGCACAGGGGTTGATCCTCCATTACGCTAAGGCTTATTAATGCCACTCCACAGGAGTTTTAAAGGGGCTCCTGGAGAGTTTGTGCACAGCCTTCACCACCAGATTTGTCGAAGCATTGATGGCTGAAAACAGAGAGGAACTACAGGCCTGTGTTCCCTGTGGCTTTGCCTGCAAATTTTGTTCATGCAAAATATGAAATGTTTGTTTATATTAGATGCCCAAATGCACAGAGATCTCCACTGCATGATCCCCACTCCACTCCCTTGACATGTTTCAGAGACAGCAAAGTCACTGCACTACACTACAAAATATGCACGCACATTTTGCACAGTAGACCGCCTAGTCTAGGAAGAAAGCA
The DNA here is from genome assembly GCF_000700745.2 of Antrostomus carolinensis. NCBI lineage: Eukaryota > Metazoa > Chordata > Aves > Caprimulgiformes > Caprimulgidae > Antrostomus > Antrostomus carolinensis. The sequence continues at coordinate 35,282 of NW_010331122.1, read as the reverse complement.
GGTGAGAAGCATGGCTTAAGTCCATTTTGCCCTAGGTTTATTTCTTTTTTCAATTTTGCACTTCACTAGAAGCTGAAACCATACTAGAACAGCCTTGAAGCTGCCATGACTGGAGAGAACACACTGTCCTCGTGAATATGGCAGTGGCAGGTGACTTAAATCTGCCAACTATTGGGATTGTGGGCATCTGGCTATTCTCTTTATAAGGTGCTATGCATGCTCTATAATAATAGTAACAATAAATATGTACTGTTCTTCGTTAATCAGTGAAAATTATTGTTTCCTTTGTCCCTTTGCTCCTTCCTGAAATCTCATATGGTTTGAGGTACTTCTTGATCAAAATGTGTTGTTCTAGCTCCATGGGAGGAGGTCATAGCCTGAGATCTAAACATAGTTTTAAACAATAAAAAGCTCCAGGTAGCTTAGGACGTTCCTACATAACAATCCTGTCTTTCCTCTGCCATATTCTGAAGATGTGGTGGAGGGGGAGGTGTTCAAGGCAAAGATTTGCTAGTACTTGTGAAGCTGAATATGTTTGTTTTGAGTAAGTGCTGTAAATCATCTGGGGAAAGAGTTTTTGTGGAAAGTGAAGAGGGTTTGGTTGTTGGTTTTTAACTTTCAAAAATTGGATGGCAATTATTTTATTATGGGATTTTAGTAGGAAAATAACAATTTTGTGGAATGGCTTGTTTTTCTCTGGAGCACAGTTGTCTGTTGCTATTTTTCTCTTAATTAGAGAGGCATTTTTAATTATCTGTCAAGGTCCCCTAGAACCTGGGTTAGTTGGTCTTTCTTATGTGCATGTGATGAAATCAAAACAGGTAAATAGAAGGTGAGTCTGTCACAACTGATAGGAAGTAGAATGAAGCCTAAGTATGAGAATAATTAGCGTTCTTGGACTGCAGGGAAGAACGAACGCTCTGTCAGGTGTGATGCCTATACCCTGCTCCTTTGCATGTCCCTGCACTGTGTTTCTGATGCAATTCAAATACACTCGTAATTATACTGAGTAATAGCCGTTAATTCTGTATCTCTGTAGTGAAAGTTTGCTGGTGTCTTTAAGTATGGTCAAGATCCCCAACTTTTTATTAAAATATAATTTGCAGTAAGCTACTTGTGATTTGAGAAAAAGAAAAAGAAATGAAGTTGAAATTCCTTTCCCCTCTCTGCGCGTACACAAAGCTCCTGCTTACAGGAGTAGCTCTACAACAGGGGAGCTTTATCAGAGCTCATTCACAAAATACAAAGCAATATTGCGCAGAAGTTCCTGTTAATATTGTATGGTGTCATTGCCAATTACAAGTGGGATGTGTATCACAGAAGAGGACCAGAGTCAGAATAGCTTTGAGGCGAGTAATTGTGATTGTTTGGGTGGTCTACATGCAGGTACTGGGGGAGAGGGCACACAGGTAGAAAACATTTAGTTGCACAATAGTTGTCAGATTATCTGTAATTGAATCAATTGTGCTTGCATAACAAAATCTTAGCATTCTCAAATTGAAATCACTTAAGTCAAATGATTTTGTGGTGTTTAAAAAGCAACAGAAAAAAATTCACTAAAGATCATTAAGCGGCCTCAAGCCCCACGTTTCAGTGTTCATCATTTGTACCGATTATGGTGTGACAGCTCTTGAGTTTCCAATGATAACAGCCATCTGACTTGATCTGAGTTCAATGGATTTTCACTAAAATAGAATCATCGCCTTTGTGATGGATAGAAAAAGTAAAGCAATACATCCTGATAAATGCTCTGGCTTTTTTTCCCCTTCCCTTACTGTGACCTTGTACAATCTATAAGTGAGCAAAGCTGAGCCCTGGCCACTGCTGCAACGCATCAGGACTTTGAAATTTAAGTAGCTCTGAAACCCATCAATGGGGTGAAGGGAGAATGGCCTGAGAAAGCGATGGATCATGCTTAGAGGGCTCACAGGGAAACAGGGTAAGCTGAAGGTCAATATGCAGACATGTCCTGAAGGAACGGCTCAGACACTCATTCACATTCACATCTCAAAGCCACTGCTGCTGTAACACTGTGAGGAGAGATCAGTAGGAGAGAAAAATAAAACAAGAATTTCAGAGCATATAATTTCTTTGGAGGAGCAAATGGCACAAGGGTACAGTATAAAATAGCTATAACCTGTAGTGTTGGTGCAGTGCCCTAATCACCCCATCCGAGTAGCAAGAAGCATAACACCATGGAAACACATTCTTCCCATTACACTCCAGTTGTTTTCAAAGTTTTTCAGTCCGGGTAATTGTGAAGAGCATTTAACACTTTGAATATGTCGTTGATCATTTGTAACACATTATTCAGCATGACATGAAAGTGAGCTAAACTAGAAGGGATGCAATCTGAATCCATACACATGCAGACAAGTAATTAAAGGCCTTTACACTTTGTGCTTTATATGCATTTGTGGATATGAATGCATGTAAAACTTTTACATAAGTTTGCATTCAGATTCGGATTTCATTGGGGTTTTGTGTTGAAAAAGGTTTGGTGACAAGTACAGACTGCCCTGGCTGAAAAGAGCTTTGAAAATGGGGGGAGAAAAAGGAAGAAAAATAAAATACTAAAATAAAATTAGTACACAAATTTGAACCCGCAGTTACTGTGCCTAAAGCAGAAATTGCCGAACAAGTCAAGAGGCTTATTAGCATTTTATGTAAATCAGTTATTACTGTTCTCCACTTCCTTAATTATCCATGTTATTTCAATACAACCCTTTCTTTGATGTCCCAATTCTATATTTAAATAGTGCAAGATTTCTATCATATCCTCCCGCTGAGGTTTGTTCCATGCAAAAAACATGCCAAGAGCAGCTATTTTAGAGACTACTGGGAAATGTTTAATTGGTTAATCCCATTTGAGTTATGAGGGAGTATTGCCATGCACAGAAAACAGAAACATGTAAAGTACTGGCTAGGAGAAGTTTACTAAAACCTGCAAGACTTCCCCTGAAATTTAGCCCTAAAGATGTTTTGTTTCCTAGCTACCCAGTGGGAAATGATTCAAAGGAAAATCCTTCAAACTTCTTTGAAATACGCGAAATGATTGATTCATAGTAGAAATATTTTTGAATTAAAACGCAAAGTCATTTATTTTGTTCTTGCAGTGCGGGAAGGGGTCTCTCTTTATATTTGACCTAGCACTACAGTGGCAACAGAACAGCATATGTCAGCCAAAAAAAAAAAAGCCCACCAGACTTTAAGAAGTTATTAATTGTTACCTACTATTGTAAGCAAATGAGTGCCCCTCAGGTTTCCAGGTTGTAAAGTGATCAACATTGTCTATGTGAGTATTAATGCCAAGGTAGAAATGGACTTTCTGTGTCACCCATTAGGATCACTTCTACACAGAGGGATGCTTTAAAAAAAAATAACATTGCTGTACAGCCTCCAATTTCCAACTTTGGACTGGAAAGACTTCAGAGCAAAGTATTGGCAAATATTCCTTTCCCTGTTTCAAACAATTGATAGTTTTTAACTTTTTTTCCCTTTTTTTTTTTTTTGCTTTAACTCATTTTAAGTTATTTATTTTCATTATTTTCCACATTTGCTGAAAATGTATCAGACTATATACAGGTAGAGGGAATTTCTTAGTAATGAAGCTATGTAAATAAGAGAGGAATTATTTTATTAAAAAAGAAATCAACTCTTATGTTCTTCTACAACTAACATGGTTCTTTTTGTACCGATTCCCAGAGTAAGGTTTGGATTGTCCAGTTGAGAGGGTTTGGCGACAAGCTTTTCTGTATTCACAATTCTTGTAAACAGATGTCTCCCTTTTACAGAAATAGGTTAACTTATTAAAAAATCTACACTAGAACTGTGGATTGCTGAGTTTCCATCACTGGGAAGTACATTGTTCCAACTCTGAAATTATACAGTCTAAAATCATCATCATGTATTTTCATCAGGATGAAATATCGGGAGCTCTGCTTAGTGTAAGGTTTTATTAATGATGTGCTGTCAGAAGCTGGATGCTCTGCATATTTGCATATTAAACAGCTGAGTGAAGAAACATTCCTTTTATTGCTGCAGGGAATAAATCAGTTTAAAGCAAGTTCTCATCATTTATACTCCTTTCAGCTAAGTCTTCTTTTATTGAAATAAATTGTTGAAGTGCTTTGCTCATTCTTTGAATACTGATGAAATTTACCTTGATAGGGCCTCAGGAAAAATAACATTTTCTTAAAGGTGCAGTGTTGTTCTTTATCTAAATACAGTCTAACTTTAAGAAATTGTCTGTAAGAAAATATGTGCATCTGCAGCCATACGAAATCTTCTTTCAGTTATAGATTTTCTGTAGGTATTTCAAGATGTTTGTGTCACTTTTGTAGTGCTCCACCCAGAAATCTTCTACGCAGGAACTTTACACAACATACCAAAGTTATATTGTTTTTATTTTATATACATTCATTAGTTGCTGTTTAGTGAAGGCGACCTTACTGCTGCCTTACATCTGTGCATTGCAGATGAACATCACCTCCTGTCTGTATGCTGTCTGTTGGTGGCAGCCTGAGTTTAGAAGTGCAGTATCTGGAAGAACTAGAACAAAGTCAGTAACAAAGAAAAAAAGTTTATGTTTTATTTCCTGTTCTTTCCATCATGCTTGAAATGAAGCATACAAACATGTCACGAGGCCCTAGTTTTCCCAAATTTACATTAAAAAAAATTTGAAATTTAACCATAGTTAGTTAAAAGATTATAAAGAAAAGTTTTATAGTCTGTCATTTTTCTGGGCATGAACTAGAAGAGAGCAATAGAAGAGAAGTAATTTAAAATTAAGTGAACATATTGTAGGAAGTCAGATGGAGTTTAGACTTTTTTTTTAATGCTACCATAATACATTGGCTAGCACTGAAATGTTGTCTGTCTGTGGCAGTAAGCAGCAAAATAGTCAAAGAAATTATCAAAGGAAAAATATATTGTTTGTATTTTATTTTAAAAGGTTATATTTTATTTTAAAAGGTTACAGCAGCAAGCCATTATATGCCTTTCTTATATCATAAAGTATTTTAAAATATAAATAATTTGTGACGGGAGCTTCTTGTTTTTAAGTGAAAAATGTGCATTTAACAACATGAAAATAATGTCAAAACATCCTCTCCTAGATAGTTGCCAAGTGAACTTTTGCTTTTCATTTATGTTTTATTTTTGGAGGTTGGGCTTTGCAGGAATATTTTCAGATGCTTAGAAAAATAGTGATACACTGCAGCTGTAGTTTATTTTAATTGGACAGCACTAAGTGAGCTGACTTTATGATAAACAGTGAAGCCAGCGGCTAGTGACTGCACTTCCACTTTAAAGATTATATAGAAAATAAAATCCTTCAAGCTAAAGTCATAAAGAACCAAGTTGGCATTACTTTTATTACATATGTCTATGTTTGTCTCGGTGTGTGTTATTAGGGATATCTGATCTTAAAGGCATAATATCCTATAAGGCATATTTTGCCTTACCACCTAACCCATCCAACTATCAGAATCTTGATATTAATGAGATTTTGGTTTATTTTAATTATTTAGGTTGTCATTATGAATTAATAGTTATAATATTTTATGTATAGTGTCAGAGAATTCTCAAGTACAGGGTATGATTCTGCAACTGGAAATCCTGATAATACTTCTTACCTCTTCAAAGATTTATCTACTAATGTTCTGAGATGTTATCCCTGTAAAAGGCTGTCATACCTTTGATTTCTTTATTACTATTAAAAAATATAAGAGAGAGCTTTACTTAATATAAAGTGCTTTTTTTTTTTGAAGCTATATATGATTTTTTTTCCTGTGATTGAATAGTAAATGTGACATAAATTCACTTGCTGACATTTGGATGTTTATAAGGATGATTTGGTTTAGTGGTTAGACCTATTGTATTTCACAGGAGTGTTGTCAGGCTTAATTAATTATGCTGCAGCAATATGCAGTGCAGATTTTTGTGCCAGTATCTTCACAGCTCTTTGCAGGGAACTTACAGTACAGGACGGCTCTTACCAGCCTGGCTGATTCTGCCTCTGTCGCCCTGTACACATCTTTAACTAACACCTGATCTTCTCTGTTTGCAAGAAAATACGTATCTTTTTGTAGCTCAGAGGAAGGGGAACTGAACAACCACTATTGACTCAAATGCTGTAAAAAAACACTGCAAGAAAAATCCCATCCCAGTTTCCCTACTGTTTGCTGCACTTGCTGTTAAGGATGTTTCACATGGAAAATACATGATGACTGGTCATATTTTCTATTTTCTTTTTGTTGTCATAGGCATCGTAGGTGGAAACGTTATAGTAGAGCATTTTGCCTAACCGCCCCTTGTGAGGTTAAGATAACTTCCTGGAGTATATTGTTACTTATTTTTTGTTTGTTTGTTCCTGCAGAAGTTCTAAATGGCTCATGCTCTGGGGCATTTACTACCACCATAGAGGAACTGTTCAACAGTCTAAGAGGCTTCAGTGCTTGAATTTTTTTTTTCCAGATCTTCAGCCTGAGGCAGGATGT